>NC_074726.1:17051990-17357824 GCF_947242115.1 Biomphalaria glabrata
AAATTTTGGAGGGGAGTTTATAATCAAAATCTTTCTTAACTGTGCTCTTGGAATTTAAGGATTGTCGTTGGCATTTTTTGTTGTTATGTTTTATAGAAGAGAAGCATTTAACTGCTGGGGCAAGTCATGGTTTAGTATTAAAATCTCACCTAAAATAAACAAAATCAAAGCAAAAAATTACTCAATAAATTCCGACTCTCCCCCCCCCCCGGCTCCGCCCATGTATCTGACTTAGTGATACTGAAAATACACAATAAATTGTCTTTCTTTGTTAACATTTTGTAACATTACCTCCCTTACATTTACGTGTGTATGTTTATGAAAAAATTGCTTGCATAAATAATTTTATAAACTAAAGGGTTTGCTTTTAGAAAACCAAAAGTAGCTGTTGCACCTAAACTTTTCAGGCTGCATCGCATGGTGAAGTAATATTTTTCATTTCTCTTCTAGTTTTCGAGATCTGAGTGTGACAGGCGGACATTTTGCACAAAACTAATCGCGGATTTTCCCCTTACGGGCCTCTAAAAACAAAAGATCAATCCTAATAGCCTAACATTAATTATATAGATCTAGAGTCATTTTCTTTTTTTTTTTTTCGATAGATAAAGAGAGCAAGGAATAGTACTTTGTAACATTGTCAAAAAAAAAAACACTAATCCTAATAGTATTAAATCTACATCTAGTTTCGAAGACACGCCTTATTATTACATTCAAAAGAGCTGAGATAAATGATTACAATAAATAAAACCAAATTGATATTTCTTTTCTTTAGAGAAACAAATACCAAAATAAATGTGACTTTCGATTGAAGTCTTCGGAAAATTCATTTTTTTACTAGACCTGAAATCAATAATCTGAAGAAATGCATGCGTTGTCTGATATAATAACTCTCTTGCATTAAGAGGTAGGGGAAACACTAAAAAATGATGGTTTTGAGGGGAAAAATCGATTTTTAGCTTTTACATGTTTCAAATAGTTCAACATGTTTTGCACGCATTTTACTTAATGATAACATTGAAAAATATTATTTTTTAAGTAAAAAATGCAATTAATAATGT
Organism: Biomphalaria glabrata; assembly: GCF_947242115.1. Taxonomy (NCBI): domain Eukaryota; kingdom Metazoa; phylum Mollusca; class Gastropoda; family Planorbidae; genus Biomphalaria; species Biomphalaria glabrata. The sequence continues at coordinate 17,053,049 of NC_074726.1, forward strand.
TCACCTTGTCATAATAAGAGCTGAAAATGACCAAAATACCCATTGTTTTTACTTGATTTTCATAAACAATGATTAAAGGGAGCCCGCCATGTTTGACCTCATTGAAAAGCTCGTCCTTTTTTCTCTAAGTTCAGACTATAAAAAGAACTGCTAAGACTTATATTTATCTTCCATCTACTGACAAGAATAATACGATTGGTTCACAATAGCCAGATGATTTTTTTTCTCTTATACTGACTTATACGATTGGTTGTCATTGGACGCTTTACCACAGCTGAAATGAACACATTAGTCCTACGTAGATTACATTATATAACTTTCCTTAATAAGTTCTTAGATCAAATAACTTTTTAAAAAGAATCATGTAAATTTCGTAGATCTAGATATTAACATTGGTTTAAACTAGGGAAATAACGCTGGCAATAGATGCCAAAAGAGTCTCAAGTCTAGATCTACTGGATCAAGTTTTGATCTAGATTATTCTATATAAATAAATCATTAGATCTAGATCTAACTAATAACTAATGTCCAAACTAAGCATCGGAAGGTGAATGCTGCAATCTAGAAATAGATATTTTATATAGATCTAGATCAGGGGTCTCAAACACGTGACCCGTGGCCCGCAAAACTATTTTGTGTGGCCCGCGGCCACGTCCGCGAATTTTTTAAAAAAATACATAAAATTTACAATGACCACATATAAGCCGTGAAATGATTTACAACTGCACCAATCAGTAAATGAGGTGTCACTGTCGCCCACCGACCGCTTAGGCTTTCAGCAGAAGCCGTGTGAACGGTGGCCTGCTTCTAACCGCTGGCCGCTAGCGGCTAGAATCTGGCCACCATTATACCACTGCTCCGACCATTTGGCCGCGTGTTTAATCAGGCCCCGCGGCTAGCGAAACAGGAGAAAGAGAGGGAGATGGGGAGGGATGGGGTACATGTGTCAAGATTCTGTGAAGGCAAGCTTTGTTGTTAGCGAGATGGCATCACGACCATTCACTGAAGGCCAGTTTGTAAAAGACTGTATGCTACAGGCGTGTGAAATTATTTGCCCCAAGAAAAAGAAGCTCTTCGAAGGCATACGTTTGTCTGCGAATACAGTTGCAAGCAGGATCACCGAGTCTGCAAAAAATGTTCAACAGAAACTGATTGCCGCTGCAAAAGACTTTGTAGCATATTCCATTGCACTGGACGAGTCTACTGGTGTAACAGACACCGCATACTGTGCCGTATTCATTCGTGGGGTCGATGAAAAATTGAACATTATTGAAGAGCTATTGGACTTACTAGCAATGAAAGGAACGACGACTGGACGCGACGTGTTTCAAGAACTGGAAGCTTGTATTGACAGGTGTGGGCTACCGTAGGAAAAAAAAACTTGTTTCAGTGGCTACGGACGGTGCACCAGCAATGTGTTCAGAGAAGGTTGGTGTTGTTGGATTAATGATAGATAAACAGAATCAGCTCAGCTTGGCGGGACCTTTTGCAGCCATACACTGCATTCTGCTCCAAGAAGCACTCTGTGGCAAAAGTCTACAAATGAAGAACGTGATGGATGTTGAACTTCATACGTGCACGGGTCTCAACCACAGACAGTTTGTGTCATTTCTAGCTGATTTAGAAACGGAATACGGAGAGTTGCTTTATCATACGGAAGTCAGATGGTTGAGTCGTGGAAAAGTGCTGCAGAGATTTTTTTAAACTGAGATGGGAAATAACATTGTTCATGGCAATGAAAGACGGAGACATACCTCAGCTCAGTGACCCAATGTTTTGTCGGATCTTGCTTTTCTTACTGACATCACGCAACATCTCAATGCACTCAATTCACAACTATAGGGCACAAAGCAGCTGATTATCGTGATGTTTGACCACATCAAACCATTCAGATGCAAGCTGACTGTGGGCCATTCAGCTGGCAGATGGAAACCTCGCTCATTTCTCTTTTCTAAGAGCATAACGGTTGAACCACAGCGCCTGAAAGACTACGTATACATCCTCTCCAGACTACTGGAAGATTTTGAACACCACTTTAAGCAATTCACTGCTCTTGAACCACAGTTTTTCCTAGTTGCCACTCCGTTCGCAGTTGACGTGAAAAACGTTCCAGAGGAAGTCCAGATGGAACTAGGCTACTGGACGCAGTGTGACACTGTTCTAAAGCAAAAATACGCTGATGTTAGCGTTCCAAATTTCTACCAGTTTCTTCCCAGAGACAAGTTTACAAACTTATTCTGCACAGCTGCTAGAATTCTAGCGATGTTTGGGAGTACGTACGTTTGCCAACAGTTTTTCTCCAGAATGAAGATCAACAAAACAGCATTACGATCAAGACTGACTGATGAGCATCTGAGAGCAACTTGCGGCTTGCCACTACACTGGACTTCAGGCCTAACGTCGATGGTCTGGTCTCTGCCAAACGCTCTCAGCTGAGTGGACAGAAACATGAGTGACGAGCCATCTGCAGTATGCCTAGTAATTGTAGTTTTTTTGTTTTTTTATGGAACTACAGTTTCTGCTTTTTTATTAGTGACAGAGACAACGTCAACTTATTGTAGTAAACTAAATTGCCTGTGCATTTATAAACTACACTAAATGTAATTAATAATTATAAAAACTTTATTTTAGCATTTAACTGCAGTGACAGTAGTGTTTGTAAAATTTAATGAAAAAACATTCTCTTTTCGTGGTGCGGCCCGCTTACTGATTATTACTTTCCACTGTGGCCCACATGCTGATATGAGTTTGCGACCCCTGATCTAGATCTAGAACTTGACAATATGGATTTAGATCTACTTAATTAAGGACTTTACTAGGACTATACAGGGTATAAAATCTAACTAACTTTTACTGTCTAGAGTCGAGACTCTTACTCTAGACATTCTACTTCTAGAATGTCTAGATATTGTCTAGAACTAATGTAAATCTAGTTCTCAGTTGAGATTTATATATCTTAGACTCTAATTAAATATAACAATTCTAGATTTAATGTAGATATAGATCTAATAAGACCAAATAAATTTAGAAGGTTAGATCTTAGTATACTTAGATCAAAATCAATAGTACGGTTATACTACTATGTAACCAGGGGCGTAAATAGGGATTTGGGGGCCCGAAGGGATTGACCTCTTTGGGGGCCCCTTGCATTTTGACATTCGCCATATGACATGAGATAATGTACGCAAAAATATATATGCCCCAAATCAAATTGGTTCAGTATATCAGTAAACTTAAAAAGTAATCATCAAGACTCTTTTAATGAATAATACCGTTGTTTATTAGTTAAATAATGCACAAGTGACAAATCTAAATTGATATCCCTTCACGCCGTGCATTCTGTGCAGCAAAGAAATCTATAACATCAACTACATCGATACTTTCTAACCCTAACCCTAATCCTCACTGACATTAAAGCCATGACAAGCCTTTCTTGCGTCATTGTGCTCCTGAGATAGTTTTTGATAAAGTTGAGATTTGAGAATGATCTCTGACATGACGTAATGGAAGTGGCCTGAGCTAGCGGTGTTCGGAGGAGGTTGCAAAGTTTGAGCACACGTAATTCCTATATGAAGCCTGCTTTCTCAATATGTCTTTTGGTGATTGTATTACTGGTTTGTTGATGAAAAGTGCTCGTGAATCAATGACATCATTAAAAAAAGAATTGCCATTTATTTCATCATACAAACAGGAAAAGTAGCACAGTTTGTCATAAGCGTGTATTAATTTAACATGTGTCTTTGTTCAAGAAGAAACCCAAAGGTATCCATTTTCTTTCCAGCATTTGTAATCTGCCCTTCATCTCCATTTGAAATCTGTCCAGCACTTCTGTCGCAACACGTTTGAATTGCAATTCTATTGAACATTAGAACTCAACTTCCCATCAAGTCTTTTCTTTCTTCTGGTTGTTTTTATTACAGGGAATCCATAGTATTCACTACCTTCTTTGTTTTTTCGATGGATCGGGTTTTTTCAGTTTCTCATCATTTTGCAGAAAGCATGAAAGGGTACTAATTTCTTTAGCAGCTTACCGTATATGCAGTCCAGACTTTTGTAGTTTCTTCTGAACTATATTTATTGGGCGCAGGAGCTTTGACCAGAATTCCAGATAGGCAAAAAATTCTTAATTTTCCACTGCATGAAGAAGATTCTGTGAAAATATTATATGATATTACGTCATTGTTGGTTGTTTTGATTACAGGGAATCCATAGTATTCACTACCTTCTTTTGCTTTTTCGATGGATTGGGTTTTTTCAGTTTTTCATCATTTTGCAGTAAGCATGAAAGGGTACTAATTTCTTTAGCAGCTTCCCGTATATGCAGTCCAGACTTTTGTAGTTTCTTCTGAACTATATTTATTGGGCGCAGGAGCTTTGACCAGAATTCCAGATAGGCAAAAAATTCTTAATTTTCCACTGCATGAAGAAGATTCTGTACTAATATTATATGATATTACGTCATTGTTGGTTGTTTTGATTACAGGGAATCCATAGTATTCACTACCTTCTTTTGCTTTTTCGATGGATTGGGTTTTTTCAGTTTTTCATCATTTTGCAGAAAGCATGAAAGGGTACTAATTTCTTTAGCAGCTTCCCGTATATGCAGTCCAGACTTTTGTAGTTTCTTCTGAACTATATTTATTGGGCGCAGGAGCTTTGACCAGAATTCCAGATAGGCAAAAAATTCTTAATTTTCCACTGCATGAAGAAGATTCTGTGAAAATATTATATGATATTACGTCATTGTTGGTTGTTTTGATTACAGGGAATCCATAGTATTCACTACCTTCTTTTGCTTTTTCGATGGATTGGGTTTTTTCAGTTTTTCATCATTTTGCAGTAAGCATGAAAGGGTACTAATTTCTTTAGCAGCTTCCCGTATATGCAGTCCAGACTTTTGTAGTTTCTTCTGAACTATATTTATTGGGCGCAGGAGCTTTGACCAGAATTCCAGATAGGCAAAAAATTCTTAATTTTCCACTGCATGAAGAAGATTCTGTACTAATATTATATGATATTACGTCATTGTTGGTTGTTTTGATTACAGGGAATCCATAGTATTCACTACCTTCTTTTGCTTTTTCGATGGATTGGGTTTTTTCAGTTTTTCATCATTTTGCAGAAAGCATGAAAGGGTACTAATTTCTTTAGCAGCTTCCCGTATATGCAGTCCAGACTTTTGTAGTTTCTTCTGAACTATATTTATTGGGCGCAGGAGCTTTGACCAGAATTCCAGATAGGCAAAAAATTCTTAATTTTCCACTGCATGAAGAAGATTCTGTGCTAATATTATATGGTATTACGTCATTGTTGGTTGTTTATGTTTTGTGCGAAAGCAAAAGGATTCAGAGAATACAAAAGTGGGAAAGATCCATATCTCATTATGCTCGAGTATAGAAATACTCCGATAAGTGGACTGCCGTATTCACCATCACAACTGCTGACGAGTAGAAGACTCAGGGAATCATTCCAACTGATCCCAAACTATTGAAACCATCGGTAGCTGAAAATACAGAGACATTCCTCAACGAACGACAGATGAAAAGCAAAGTGAAATACAATGTAAAAGCAAGACTACCTAAAGATTATTCTGTCGGAGAGTTCGTCTAGATCAAACATGGCAGAAAGCAGTTGTCATAAAAAACATTCAGCACCCAGATCTTACATCATAAAGACAAACGATGGAAAAACATACAGAAGAAATCAACGCTTCTTGAATATGAGTTTCGATGAAGACATCTCTGGGTACTATGATACCGATGAAGACAATGAACTGCAAACTGTTGGAACAAACGAAAAAAACAGTTATAGACCAACGTCTAGAGAACTTGTTGTGCCAGTCAAGACAACCAGAAGTGGACGATTTGTTAAAGTTCCTAGTAGACAGGGCCGGCCTTATGCCACTACAGCCTATGCGGTCGCAGTGGGCCCCGCGCTTTCATAGGCCCCGCGCTAATTCTAAGTGTACCTTATTAAATTAAACCATTATAACGTATATAAAATAAGAGGGCTTTCGAAACTCCTGATTTTCCAGGGTCTCCAGGAAATCTCATGAAAAGGCAAAATATACGATAAAGTTCTGAACTTTTTTTGAATTTATTCAAATCTCCTGAAGAATAGACGAAATTGGCATTTTGGGGTGCCAATAAATAAAAATTGGCATTGCGAGCTTTCATTTGATAAAATTTTATTGCAAAGACGACAGTAGGCCTATTTTCTAATTCAAAAAAAATAATTTTGACATTACGCTTATCCCTACCCAGACTAGGACCCGCGCGATACGTTTCGCATAGGGCCACACAAATGCTAGGTCCGGCCCTGCTAGTAGATATCACTCTTAAGAACTTTAAAAGGAAGGGTGTAATAACTTCAAAAGGAAGGATACGCTAATACAGTGATGCCCAAAATACGGCCCGCGGGCCATATCCGGCCATATCCGGCCCGCGATGTGGTTTTATCCGGCCCGCCGAAACGTCTGCACAAAGTGTAAAATTTATCTTTACCCACGTTAGGGTCCTGACTTTTTCTCTGATGCATTGGTACCACGCCATTTACAATGTGTAGGTTTATGAAATGAGATAGCCGAAGAATCTTCAAGTTGACTCTGAATTTAGAATCATACCAGGAAAATTGAACGGATCTTTAATTATTTTTGTTTTGGAACATGATAATAAACCAACATATTTGTTTTGTAAATTGTAGCTGTTTTAAAAACAACAACATCTATACGGCTTTTTAAAACAAATATGACGGCATTCTTGGTTTGAGCCGCGAATAAAAGGTTGTTAAACTAAGACTAGAAATTGGAGGATCGATGGGAATATTTACCAAAAAGAGACAAGAAAATGAGTCGTTGGTAAAGCTAGCTACAATGTTGCTCACATTTTAAGAGAGAAATGAAGCCAGTTAATATCCTATAAATTAATGCAAGTATTAGATCCACTGGTTTCTAATACAATTCTTTTAGGTCAATTTCATTTCGTTTATGTGGCCCGCGACACGAGTGACGGAAAATTAGGCTGAGCATCACTGTGCTAATATTATATGATATTACTTCATTGTTTTTTTGTTTATTGTTTTGTGCGAAAACAAAAGGATTAGATGGAAATAAATAGAGAGTTCCCATTGGATTGAGGAAAGATGAATAGAGGGGTAATAACTCTAGTGTGAAGTTTAATTCTGAAATTATAGACGCCAAACCCGAATAATTGACTATTTTAGTATTATTAAGAATAACTTTTAGATCTGTTATAGGCCTACTCGATTCTGTAACCGACGCAATAGAGATATGGAACAACCGACCCAGAGATCGAGCATTTGCTGCCAAACACGCTAATAAGCTGCAGGTATACCCAGGATTTGTGGGAGAACAAATGACCAACGTACTGTACGATACAGGCGCAACCGCAATTTTAGTCGCAAAAGAATAAGTCAACCCACAAGAGTACACCGGAAGAAGACAAGACATTTTTGGCTATACTAGCCAAGTAACTACACATCTGGTAGCACGTATCAACATACACACACCGTTCATCAGTGGTTGGCATGAGGCTTTAGTACTAGACAATAAGCCTGACAACATTGGCCTTATCATTGGCTGTATCAAAGGCTCGAAATCTTGCACAGTAGAAGAATTGAACAAGTGGAAAGAAAAATACACACAGAAATGCTCCATGGTTACTACAAGAGCTCAGAAGAAAGCAGAAGAAGTGCTAAATACAAACGATAAGATACAAGTTCCTTATAACAATGAAAATGAAAATACAGAAACAGAAAATAGCGATATGAGAAGCCATAATCAAGTAAACAACCCGAATGAAATCTCCACATAAAGTCAAGACCCACTACAGATTAAAACAGAAAAAGTTGTCAGTGAACAGAAAAATGATTCAGATCTAATAAAACTCATAGATAGTGAATCCCAACCAAGACGAGGTCTAATCAAGATAGGCAAAGATGGTGCCTATGTGAGAGAAATTCATCTGAAAGCAGGCAAGACACAACAATTGCTAATTCCAAAGAAATATAGAGCAACAATTTTAAAGCTTGCACATGACACCCCGTTTGCCGGACATATGGGAGTAAAGAGAACATTGAATAGAATCTTGAATGAATTTTTTTGGCCTAGAATTACGCAAGAAGTCAAGGCCTGTATAAAATCTTGCAAAGGGAACATATATGCAAGCTCCAATACAAACAAATACCATTTGAGAAGATAGCTGTAGATATTATTGGACCAATGCCAGTAATATCCGGAAGAGGCCATCGCTACATATTGACTGTTGTAGACATGTGTACACAGGTTTCCAGAAGCAATACCATTGAAAAGGATTTCTTCCGAAGATGTGAAAGACGCACTAACAACAATATTTTCAAGAACAGGTTACCCTCGCATAATACTGAACGATCAATGAATTCGCACAGTTTTGCAAGACTCTGAATATTAAATAACAATTTGCTACTCGAGCCCACCCTCAAATAGATGTAATGTGCGAACGCCTGAACTCAACTCTGAATACAATGCTGAACAAAGTAGCACAGGACAACCCAACAGACTGGGACAAGCTGATCAACCCCATACTGTTCGTCTACAGAGAAGTACCACACACAACGACAGGCTTCTCACCATTCGAGATGCTCTATGGCTTACCTGTTAGAGAACCCATGTCATTATACAGAGAATTTCTAGTTAATAGGAACATAGAACACGACGTACTGACAGGATACGATCTTGTCATCAAAATAAGACAAAATATAATCGAAGCATGCGAAACTGTCCAAAATCAAGCAAATGAAAAGAAACCGGAACTATTGAGAAAGCTAAATCAGGGCCGAAAGTTGAGAACACTACAAGTTGGTGATAATGTCATGGTTCCGCTGCCTGACAAAAATAACCAGCTATTTATAAAATGGCAGGGCCCATTCCAAGTCACAAAGGTGATTTCGAAGGTCAATTACAGCATAAACATTAGAGGCCGAGATAAAGTATTTCACATTAATATGCTGAAGCAGTTAATGTACAAACCATTTACTCTTTCGACAAACGCCAAGGGAGATACGTAATACAGTCATAGAGTAATGATGATAGAACCAATAGAGGAAACAGATGAATTACCGTGCCTAGCGATTGAAAGCTGTGAAACTGTGAAGGATATTGACACATCACAGCTCCAGTATCCAGTTAAGCAAGATATTGATAAACTGCTAGCTCAATGGGCGCCAATATTCACAGACCAATCGTGTAGAACAACTGCCATAAAACACTATCCAACTGACTGATACGAAGCACACAAGAGCCAAACCATATCCAGTTTCCTTACACCATGAAGAGATACTGAAAAAGGAAATTGAAACGCTGCTAAAATGGGAATAATTGATACAGCAGTCCTAGTGAAACAAAAGGAAACAACCAGAAAGAAGAAGCGTCTATGTGTAGACTACCGGAAACTAAACGCCATTACAGTGAAAGATACATATTCAATGCGTAACATAGAGAACATTATACCTTAACTTAGAGGTGCAAAATACTTCACTTCTCTTGACTTAGGCAGAGACTATTGGCAAATACCACTAGAGGAAGATGCTAAGCCACTCACAGCATTCACTACTCTATTTGGTTGTTACCAATTGAATTACACGAGCTTCGGGCTTAGTAACGCACCTGCAACCTTCAACAGAATGATGGCAAAACTATTAGGGAAAAGACCAGATGTCATTTTCTATCTTGATGACGTCTGTGTCTTCCACATCACATTACAAGAACACATTGCTGGCCTGCAACAAGTATTCCAGATACTACAAGACAACGGGCTTACAATGAAACCTAGGTAGGTTAAAATCGTCAAAACAAATAGCTAGGGCACAGAATACAGCAAAATACTATCAGACCACTACAAGACAACATAGGCAAGATACTCAAGTTAACAATACCTACCACATAGGGGCAAGTCCGAAGCATCTTAGGTTTATGTAATTACTTTAGACGGTTCCTGGCTGTGACGAACCGTTTTAGCTCCCTCAAGGTATCACTCAAGTCTAAGCATTTAATTAATTTATTCACACGCTATTTTACTAATTTAGTGATCTAGAGCTAAAACACAGCCACCACCCCTCCAATCCAACCCCACCCCCTTTGGCTTCGATGTCACATTTTGCTATCCCCACCTTGACACGTGCCACACTAGACTCTTGACAAGAGTACACTCCCTCCATCTATCGTGGCAAACATCCGTTGACCCCCCCCCCTTTCCGGGAGCGGCTGGTCACTTCAAAGTGCCCATTCAACTCAACGCCTCGGGCAACCCTGTTCGTCTAGCACTAGACATTATCAAGGTATAATCTCCTTTGATCCGGCCGAGCTCTGATAATCCCCCCCTCTTGTCTATCCTCTGACCACCTGGGCAAACTCCCTGGACTTTCAACTCGCGCCTTCGCGCGGTGTCTATCTCCCGGAAACGCCGTCACGGTCAAGCGAGGATCTCTTTGTCAAAGACGACGGATAGTCTAGACCACCTTTGCACTTATCTCCCGCCACTCACCCCCCTCTCCACGTGTATATGGACAAAACTTTATCGTCCGATCTCATTCTCGCTGGAGAGCTGACAGGGAGCACATCTATCTCTTGATTGAGCTCTGGACTATTTTCATTCCCTTATTTCACTTTGGATTGGTGGTATGTAACTTAGTAAAGTGCTTGAGAACCATTTTACTTAGTAATGTATATATATATTTGTGCATTTATTACTACATTATTTGTGTATATATTTGTGCATTCTTATCATGGATAATGTAAGTAGATTACTGTATACTTATGTTTTATATCATGACTTTTGTGGCTAAATGTTCAAGCCATCTGGACTAGAATTTATTAACAATCCTTACCAGATGTATTTAGCTCTTTAACTATTATTAATTTAACTCTGATATATTAGCGCTAAGCACGAGCCTTCAATATATTGTCATTGATTAATTCCTTGGCAGGGAATTATCAAAACATTTCTGTAAACATGTCTTATTACTGAGTATGTATTTACTTATGCTCTATGTTTACTTAGGTGAGAGCATGGGCGAGTATCAGTCGTTGATATCCCCTTCACCTTTTCATCTCATTTATCTAAGCGTTTAATGTACTTGCTATTCACCGTGATTGGTGAACGTCACTTGTATTACTTATCATATATCACTTATTACTGTTTGTTATTTCCCTTTATGGGAGTCCCCATTATTATTGTTATCTCCCCTAAATAGGACACTATATTCACTTGTAAGTTCCCTTTGATATTTATGAAACTAGCTTATAGTTTCTCTACATCAGTCTGAAGATGTCCTTCACGGAAAGGCATCTGCTTCCCAGTGTTATCATTATGGCTAAACCGACGAATACATCCTATCGTTGCAGCTTTTATCTATAGGCAACATCCGCCTGAAATCTTAGCAACCTAAAGCTGATACCAGATTTGTTGGCACCAGATCTGCAGACATCAGTCCTACCCATCCTTCAAGAGTCCAAGTAACAACGCTAGTCACAGACTCGTCACTGGCTTTACTGAATGGTAGACACAGCTTAGCTCTGTAACCATACAACGTTGGACTGCAACCGGAGCCGGGATCCACTACGCCAGCCCACCAGCAGACAGCATCAGTACCAGCCACACCCGTCTCATCAGTGCAGCACCGGACCAAAAGCTAAGCAACCAGCCTAATGAACCCAGACCACTTGGTTCTCATATCTAATGATGATAGCCTCCTACATGTAAATACGCTAGGTCCCATCCTAGCAACTGTACAGCATTTCACCTTTTAATTATCTTATTTTGTATAATAAACTGTACATAAGTTAACATCATAGTATTTGTTGCCTGCATTATAACGCTGTGCTTGTAGTTTTTATGTGCAAGTGTGGGTTCTCAAACCATAGAAATCCCCTAGACACTCAAAACGACCAAATCTTAATCCAACTTGTCACACTGGCAAATTTCACAAGTATTACACAACCTCTAATTGAACTTTCAAAAAAAGGCATGCCAAACAAGATTACATGGAGCCCCAGACTACAGGAATGCTCACAAAGCATTAAAAGTGTCTTCTCAGACGACATAGTACTCCAGCTTTCAGACATCAGAAACCCTTTCTACTTGACAACAGATGCATACTCCACAGCAGTGGGAGGCACTTTAATGCAGAAGTGTGACGCAACGCCATAACCAGTCTACTAAATTAACAGAAAGCTGAAAGCAGCAGAACAAAAATACTCCACAATAGAGCGTGAAGCTCTAACTATTGTGTTCTGTATAACGAAACTATCCCGTTACTTGCTTGGGAAATCATTCATCTTACTAACAGATCACGCCCCACTAGCTTATATCAATACAAATAAGCTAGCCAACCAGAGGATTACTAGATGGGCTTTAAAACTTCAAGACTTCAGCTTTACAGTTCAAGTTATTCCGGGACAAATCAACGTGATAGTTGACATGTTGACAAGATGTGTCTAGGGACCGCTGGATTTACTTTCATTCATTAATCAGCCAATGACAAAATTAACAAGTACCTTGTATGACAACTTTAAATTTTGTATTGTTAAGATTAAATTAACATTACGTTTTTCAGAATTTTTTTATAAAGACCTGAAATGTATGTTCTATTTTATTCAGAGATGTAAAATTTGTACTATAATAGTTTGTATAACTTATTATTATAGTTTTTAAGATATTTTTAATTTTCTTTTTTTTTTTTGACGTTTTCTCGAAATCGTATTTTTTTTTTTTTTGTTGCTAAAACCTTTTTATTTTTTATTGCTGTATTCAAATGATTTTTTTTCTTCACTTATTTAGTTTATACATTACAATAAAACAATTATCAAATTACTTTTTTGATAATGTGTGTAATGTTAAAAATATTTGCAATTTTCTTGCAAAAACACTGGTCAGTGTAGACAGGGCAGGGAACAAATTCTAAAACAAACAATTTAAAAATATAATCTGATTGCTCAATAGCAATTCTATTTTCCAATAAGAAATGCTAAAGTAGATAGCTTTTATATAAGAGTATGTTCACAAAACAAAATGGCCGCCGTTGCCATAGCAACAATATTTTCACATTTTTTTTCTAGATTTTTGATAGGGTACTCATAAATAACATTCTGTATAATATCATTAGTTTTGTAGCACAAAAACAAATATAGTCGCTAAGTGTTTCCCCTTTCCTTCTCCAAAACATCACCTAATTGAGAAGATATAATGGTAAACCTAACTAAATGGAAGCCCAATAGTGAAAAGGCTGCCCAACAGTAGGCGTTTTTTTTTTTGTTTAGTCAATACATGCAATACATATTAAACTTCATCAACAAATGTATATGTCCTAGAAATCAGTGAGACAAACACATCTGAAGTTGATGATACACAAAATGTAAGGGATTTACTTAAAAACAAGGAGAGAGGTCTAGAAGACAAACATGTTTGTTAACCACTGTTCTAGACATTCTAGCGTATGGAATAAGAAATATGCCTCTATCTTTGTGTCATTCTGAGTATTTCATTAGGTTTTCTTTTTTTATTTGTAAATTATGGTTCAGTGTTTCATGCAATATGGTTATTCTAGGTTTAGTAATTTTACTAATGTTGTTACTCTAATCAAATTGGAATATTCGTTTGTTATAAATCTCACTTTGGTTCTTGTTTCTTTATGTTTTCATAAGTTGAGTGATCCCGAACAAAAGGTGCATATTCTAATATTGGCACAACTAAAGTGAAATAGCATTTTAGTTTTATGTTATTTTTTTACTTTTATATATTTCATTTAATAAAGTTGCTCGATTTTTCAACAATTTCATTACTATGGGGATTCCGTGATGACTTTTCAGTTATTGTTGCACCTAGATATTCTTATTCTTTTTTAGTTTGTCGATGTATTGCATCGTGAATAAAATAAGTAGTTTCTATTTGTTTTAGTTTTTTTGTTACTTTTAATAGCTGGCAAATTTCTGGGTGGAAAAATATAATCCAGTTAGATTCCCATTTCTGTAATTCTTCTAATTCTTTTTGTACAATTTTGTATCTTAAGTATCTTGTGTTATATTTATTGTTCTATATATTATGCATTCGTCTGCAAATAATCTGATTTTTGTTCCTGAAATAATGTAACTGGGTAGGTCATTTATTAAATTAGAAACAGTAGACTGTTCCTTGAAGTACACCTGAGTTTACCGGTGTTTATTAGATCCGTTTATTACATTTTGTTCTCTTCCTACTAGGAAATCCTGAATCCATTGATGTAATGAACCATTATTATTAATGAACCAAATATTTTAGTTTTTTTTTTAAAGCAGGCTATGCTGGTCTAATAAAATTGCATCTATTTGCTCACTATTATCTAATCCCTTTGGAAAAACCATCAATTAATTCTATTAGTTGAGTTTCACGTGACCTATACTTCCTAAAGCCATGTTGGTATGAAGTTAGGACATTGTGTTTATCTAAGTGATTTAGGATGATGCTACATATTATGTGTTCTAGTATTTTAGATGTCTTAAAGCCAAAACGAAAAGGCGTCGTATCTTGATAAGGGAGCTGCTGTTTGCCGATGACGCGGCACTCGTATCTCACTCACAAGGAGGTCTACAGAAGCTAGTGAACGCCTTAGCAGTTGCTTGTCAAGAGTTTAGCCTTACTATAAGTCTCTCCAAGACCGAAATCCTGGCACAAGACGTTGCAGAAATACCTATAATACAAATTGGGAACCACACCCTTTCAGTGGTGCAGGAATTTACCTACTTGGGTTCAACAATTGTCAGTAACCTAGACTTAGACATCGAGCTGACAAAAAGGATAGGAAAAGCTACCACAGCATTGGCAAAACTCTCCAAGCGCGTCTGGGAAAATGGTAAATTGACCACAGCGACCAAAATCCTAGTCTACAACGCCTGTGTTGTGAGCACTCTCCTTTATGGCAGTGAAAGCTGGTCAACATACATGTACCAAGAGCACAGATTGAATAGTTTCCACTTGCGCTGCCTGAGACGCATAATGGGCATCTCTTGGAGGGACCATGTCTCCAATCAGGAAGTTTTTAGACTGGCCAATATGAACAGCATGTATGCTCTCCTGACACAAAGGAGATTACGCTGGCTCGGACATGTCACCCGCATGCCAGATGGTAGAATCCCGAAAGATATCTTATATGCTGAGCTTGTGGAAGGAGTCAGACCCAAGGGCTGCCCAAGACTAACATATAGAGATGTCTGCAAGCGAGACATGAGAGCCTCAGGCATCAGTGAAAGTATGTGGGAAAACATAGCCAAAGACCGGAGTGCATGGAGACAGACTGTGCGTGCTGGGACAACCCTTGCTGAGAACAAAAGAATTGAAGCGGCTTTAATCAAGAGGGAAAAAAAGAAAGCTGCCCTGTCTGCTAGCCCTAAATCAGAGGCATACAAATGTACGAATTGTGGCAAAGTCTGCCGTTCTAGAATTGGCTTGATTAGCCACACCAGATTCTGCCCCCTATCAAGATTAAGCCAAAACCAGTGACTCACTTGGGCGCATCCATTGCCTTTCGAGACAAAAGGAGCCATATATATATATTTTAGATGTAATGCTGTTGAGTGATATTGATCTGTAGTTGCCCGGATCAGATTTTTCTTTTTTCTTAAATAGGGGAGTGACATTAGCTTCTTTCCAGACCCTCGCTACCCTGCCCTGATTGAGTGATGCCTGAAAAGTATTTTGAACTAGCTCGTGGGCTAAATCTTTGAGCAATCTAGCTGGATTAGGCTATAACAAGGCAACGAGTCTTGAGATCACGAACTTCCAGTGCTATAAAAAAAATTGATGCTGACTTTTTGACTAATGATATTAATTAATTATACATTCTATTACACGTTATTTTTAAATCATTAAGTGTTCAATATTTTTTTCTCTTATTCATTTAACTATACTATTAATTAGGAAAATACATTTGAAACAAGATTACAAAGAGAGTTTGTGTTATCACAGAAACTCAGAGGCGGCCCCCATCAAATTCACCAAATGGATTAGAAATATATTCACGCCATAGTCTTGTTTTGATCGTTTAAAGTAATACCATTTTTAAAATGATTGGGCGTTATTTTTTCCCATAAAAGCAAACAATGTAACACGCCGTCTTTGATGAGACTCTTCTGGATTAAGTAGAGTAGCGTTAACTGATCACCTAAGATCAGCTTGGAAACCTCCCGATACAGTGACTGTGGTACCTAGTGCGGGAACTCAGGGTGTCCCCCCTCCCTCATCAACTTTCTTCAAATAAGTTCCAATAAACACTATTGCTATTGCTAGTTAGTTCTTTTTGTTTAACCAATACAGTGAGCTGATTACCTACTTTTATTGATTTTTCCTCTAATGTAAAATCCCACTGTTTATGACATTTATTCAAATGTTATTGCAAATATTACAATGATATTTAATAAAAATTATAAACAGATTCAACATCATATAAACAGGTCTCCTTTGTTATACTTCAAGACAGAAATTGTATAACGCTGTGCTGTGTCATTTACATTTCAACTACCATCTAGATGTGTCTAGGCATATTTGGGCATATATCTAGAGATTTTATTTTTTATTATTATCTTTTCCGATGTGTCTGCTTTTGCCAAGTTATTTTTCCAACTTGGTTGTCACCCCCCAAAATCGTGTCGACTGGTGAGGACCACACCCCTCTAGTGACACCACTGCTCCAAGATATATCTAGAGATTTTATAATTAACTTTTCCGATGTGTCTGCTTTGCCAAGATATATTTTTTCCAACTTGGTTGTCACCCCCAAAATGGTGTCGACCTGTGCGCCCCCCCCCCCCAGGTATAGTCTAGATCTAAATCTAAACTAGATCTAGAATCTAGACTAGATCTAGATTTCTAGACTAGTTATTGATCTAGAACTAGACTAGAATTTAGAACTTGAATCTATAACTAGAATCTAGAACTAAATCTAGACTAGATCTAGAATTGAAATCTAGATTAGAACTAGATTTCTACAAAAGTTCTAGATCTATTCTAGATCTGGATCTAGAATCTAGAATCACTCTAGACTCTAGATCTTAACCAGATCTCGATCTAGAATCTAGACTAGGTTTAGATCTAGACTAAACACTAAAATAGACTCTATATCAAAATAAAGAACTAAATCTAGAATCTAGAAATAAAATCTAAATCTAGACTAGAATTCGTATGATTTTACACGTTTAATGTTAAAATTACTAGATTTAGA
This sequence comes from Biomphalaria glabrata, assembly GCF_947242115.1. NCBI lineage: Eukaryota > Metazoa > Mollusca > Gastropoda > Planorbidae > Biomphalaria > Biomphalaria glabrata. The sequence goes on from NC_074726.1 coordinate 17,070,293, forward strand.
GATAGGTCAATATTATGATAAGGATTAGCAGGTACATAGGACACTATGCTGTTCGCATCAGATTCACTTCTTAATGTGATACTAATGTTTACATAATAAATAAATCTTCACCCCTAAGCTGTAAGAAGATAAGCTATTTCCTTAATAGATTATAGATGTAAATTTTGTTCAAATTGTGTAATAAATTTAATCAAATCTAGATTCTAGATCTACATCTGGCTTATATTTATTCTAATGGGCTTTGTTGCTGAACATAAAAATTATATGTGTCAGACGCGAATAGCCCAATTTTTCAGTAAAAGAAATTACAAAAGTCATTTCTCTATAGAAGAAGTTACGAAGGCTATATAATATACAACCACAGACCTATAAATACTAAAATAAATATAGGTTTTTGATTTATAGATAGGATTTATTTAGGTAGATGCTGTTTTACTACTTCATACCAAGAATTTGGGCAGTTGTTTGAGACAAACATCTATAAAAAAGCTAACAAGATCCTCGAAATAAAGAATCACCCTTTGTGTCAGGATTTTGTGATTTTACCATCACAAAAGAGATACAAGACACCGATAGCAAAGACAAACAGACACAAACACTCTTTTGTTCCCCTGGCAATCAAATCATTAAATAAGAACAATCTGGTATAAACTTTGTCACATGTAAATTATGAGTGAGTCTGGTGTGAATGTACACTTTGGTTTCTTATAGTTACAATGTTTTTTGTTTGGTGTAATGCACAAATTGTAAGACAATTTTCCTTACGGATAATAAAGATTATTATTATGTTAGAAATGAACGAGTAGTCATTCTCTGGCGCTGCCAGGGTCGAGTTTCGCTAAAGAGAAACAAAATTCATCGTAGTCCCTTTAACAGTTTCCACTGAGGAATTTCCTGGTGATGTGGCAGTACCGCCCTCTGACAGGCAACGAAGATGTTCCTAGGAATGTTAAGGGCCCTGAAGGTGTCTGTGAGGTCAGTTGTTATTATCCCCTCGGTTGATATAACAATGGGGTATATTGTTATTTTGGACTATTTCCATAGACGCTTAATCTCCAAGCCTAGGTTTTCATATTTTCTTTGTTTTTCTATCTCAGTTTTTCTTAAATTATGAGACAGTGGTACGGCGATATCGATAATGGTAGCGGTTTTTTCTTTTTTATGGATGAACAGCAGATCCGGACGATTGAAATCTACCGTTTTGTCGGTCAGAATAGGCCTATCCCAGTACAGCAGATGTTCAGTAGACTCGAGAACCTCTTGCGGGGAGTATTTATAATAAGGGGGAGTGTCCTTGCCGATCAATTTGTACGTCAAAGCCAGGTGTTGATGTATTAACTTTACAACTTGGTTATGGCGACCTAGGTAGGCTGATTCTGATAGGGCTGGACATCCTGCCATAATGTGTTCAATCGACTCGCCCACATTTCCACATTTTCGGCATTTGTCGACAACATTGAGTTTCAGGATATGCTTCTCGTAATTTTTTGTCCTGATTACTTTGTCCTGTATTGCTGTAACAAAGCCTTCTGTTTCAGGGTAGAGATGACCTGTTTTGAGCCATGTTAAGGAAGCAGCCTTGTCGATGTTGTCCCCATGTAGTGAAGCCGGAAATTTTCCGTGGAGTGTTTTTTCTTCCCATTGGCGAATCTCATGCCCTACGTCGTCCAAACCGACATTGACATCAGCGTTGTGTAGGTTCAGAGGGGTTGCATCGGAGTCGTATTTCCGTAGGAAGGAAACTAATTTGTTGCTGGAGGCGAGCAGTTTTGATCGTATTTTTAAAACTTGCATCTTACACAATTTGAAGATGTTCTGCAATCCACGACCCCCATCCTTCCTGGGCAGGTATAACCTTATGGTGGAGGACTTGGGGTGTAGGCATCGAAACTTGGTTAGTAATTTTCTGGTGAGTCTGTCAATGTCATGTAGGTCTGTGTCAGTCCATTTGATCACACCGAACGTGTAAAGGAGCACTGGGACGGCCCAGCTGTTTATTGCAGTGATGAGATTACTGCCAGACAGTTTGGTGTTGAGGATTTTATTAACTCTTTGCCTATATTTGCCAAGAAAGTCCTCTTTTAATTTCTTATGGTTTATCTTGGCATTCTGGTTTATTCATAGATATTTGTAAATAGAGGCGGAGTTCAATTCCTCGATGCCTTCAAATTCAATGTTGGTGTTCGTTGCCTTGCCCTTTTTAATGCTTATGATGCCACACTTATCCAGGCCAAAAGACATACAGATATCGTCACTAAAGCATTTTACCGTTTTGATTAAGGTGTGTAATTTTTGCTCGGTTTCTGCATATAGCTTTAGATCATCCATGCATAATAAGTAAGACACACATTTTGTACATTTAGTGTCAACCCTAAAACCGTTTGTAGAGTCTTGGAGTAATGTAGATAGAGGATTAATCGCTAGGCAGAACCAGAGTGGAGATAGTGAGTCACCCTGGTATATACCTCTTCTTATGTGCACAGAACCTAGTTTATCACGATTAAGGTGCAGGTTTATCTTCCAATTATTCATACAGACTTTCAATAGTTGTTTTATTCTTGGGTTGATTCTATGAATATCCAGGGTTTTTAATAGCCAATCATGCGGAACTGAATCGAAAACTTTTTTGTAGTCGATGTAACACATGTGTAAATTTCTCTTTCTTCTATTAGCTTGATGCAATATAATACCATCTATAGTTAGCTGTACTTTACAGCCCATCGACTCTTCAATGCAACCTTGTTGTTCCTCTGCTAGTAGCTTATGGGCATAACAAAATTATTATTATTATTATGTTAGAAATGAACGAGTAGTCATTCTCTGGCGCTGCCAGGGTCGAGTTTCGCTAAAGAGAAACAAAATTCATCGTAGTCCCTTTAACAGTTTCCACTGAGGAATTTTCTGGTGATGTGGCAGGTCTGCAGCAGTACCGCCCTCTGACAGGCAACGAAGATGTTCCTAGGAATGTTAAGGGCCTTGAAGGTGTCTGTGAGGTCAGTTGTTATTATCCCCTCGGTTGATATAACAATGGGGTATATTGTTATTTTGGACAATTTCCATAGACGCTTAATCTCCAAGCCTAGGTTCCCATATTTTCTTTGTTTTTCTATCTCAGTTTTTCTTAAATTATGAGACAGTGGTACGGCGATATCGATAATGGTAGCGGTTTTTTCTTTTTTTTCGATGAACAGCAGATCCGGGCGATTGAAATCTACCGTTTTGTCGGTCAGAATAGGCCTATCCCAGTACAGCAGATGTTCAGTAGACTCGAGAACCTCTTGCGGAGAGTATTTATAATAAGGGGGAGTGTCCTTACCGATCAATTTGTACGTCAAAGCCAGGTGTTGGTGTATTAACTTTGCAACTTGGTTATGGCGACCTAGGTAGGCTGATTCTGATAGGGCTGGACATCCTGCCATAATGTGTTCAATCGACTCGCCCACATTTCCACATTTTCGGCATTTGTCGACAACATTGAGTTTCAGGATATGCTTCTCGTAATTTTTTGTCCTGATTTCTCTGTCCTGTATTGCTGTAACAAAGCCTTCTGTTTCAGGGTAGAGATGACCTGCTTTGAGCCATGTTAAGGAAGCAGCCTTGTCGATGTTGTCCCCATGTAATGAAGCCGGAAATTTTCCGTGGAGTGTTTTTTCTTCCCATTGGCGAATCTCATGCCCTACGTCGTCCAAACCGATATTGACATCAGCATTGTGTAGGTTCAGAGGGGTTGCATCGGAGTCGTATTTCCTTTGGAAGGAAACTAATTTGTTGCTGGAGGCGAGCAGTTTTGATCGTATTTTTAAAACTTGCATCTTACACAATTTGATTATTATTATTATTATATTATTATTAGAGTTTAGAAAAACCCAGGTTAGTTTCTTGTGCAACGCTATTAGCTAACACCGCATATCATCTCTCCATTAGTTTATTTAAATCTATAATCAAATTCTAGTCTAGATCTATGTATAAAAATCGAATAGATCTAGTAATAGTATTGATTGAGACTAGATTGCCGAGTCTAGCCTCTGCTATGCCTATAGTCAGTTTTTATTAGAATCAAGTCTAGATATTACTAAAGACTTAAGTTTATTAATTATCAGATTATTAGATATAGGCCTAGACATAGGACATAGATCTAATAATACTCTAATACATTTACCATACTCTATAGTCTATACAATCTACTAGACTAGAGATGTATCTATAGATCTATCTATAATCTAGTCAATCTAGATCTATACAATATTCATTATAATTCTTCTACTTATTTAATAAGTTAGTACTTAGACTTAGATCTATTTTAGTTTATTAATAGATTTACTTTTCAATGCCTAGACCTAATAATAAAATCGCTAATGATGTCTAATGACTGATTATTTTTATTTATTTTTATAGTAATAGACCTACTAGATCTAGGTCTAGACTCTACTTAAATCTAGTCTAAAATAATGACTGTCTAAGACTCTAAATCAGTGATTCCCAAATTGGTCTATATAGACCCCCAGGGGTCTACGAAGACTTCCAAGGGGTCTACGAAAGTGAAAAAATAAATTGGGGGTCTATGAGATGTCTACGGGGGTCTACGATAATAAATTTCATTTAATCATGTTGCGACTTTAATTTTCACATCCCATTAATGTAATTATTTAATAAACTAATCTATGATTTGTACCTTAGTTAATCCTTTAAATATGTATCATGCTATTCAAACGAAAAATTGTAACATTTAATTTCAATACTTATTTCACTAGCTTAATTTTGTCTACATGTAACTAATGTTAAACAAAAAAAGAAAAACTGTTGATTATTTAAAACTGGGACTCATTCTTTCCTTGTCAAATAAGCGGTTTTATGACGAAATGAAACCAATTACGCTGGAGGATCGTTTGAGACGATGCCACCCTGACAAAATAGATAATAGTTTGAAAAACTTTCGAACACTCAAAGATAAAGTTCAGAATAGAATCACAAAATCCCTCTTCGACATCATATAGAGAAGATGATGGTTTGTAGGCGACTTACAATATCTCTTTACTTATAGCAAAAACCGGAAAACACTATAGGTAAAACATTGATTTTATCAGCCGTTGTAGTTGTAAAAACTGTTTTACACAAACCTACATCTGATATTATTAAAACAATTTCTTTAAGCAATAATACAGTTCAATGGCACATTGAAGGCATGAGCTATAAAATTAAAAGCTTCTTATGTACTTCTTTGCAAACGACATACATACAGTGTTTTGGATAAGCGGTATCACAGGCTCTGACAGAATGTAATGCTGTGTGCTTCAAACTGGTTAAGGCTCGCAGGCTTCTTATTTTTAACAGGGTTGACCCACGAAACGTTTCCAGTATTTGGGTAAAGTTGCACGCAGCAGAGGTTTGAATTCAGTTTTCCTTCTGTTAGGTGGGCAGCAAGTCTAATGATTAATTAATTTTTAATGTTTGATGGTTACGTCATAGAACAAAAAATTCCTATATGAAACATAATATCCATAGCAACGGATAACAGACGTGCAAAAAAGACATTTCCAGTGTGTTTTGGTGATTCCAGTAAAAAATATTAATTGTTATTTTAATTGGTTTAAATTTGAATTTTATGAATAAAAAAAGATAAATTTCTATTTTTCATTCTTACACTCACTACAGCTAGAAATTAGTTTTAAACAATGGAGTTGATGAATTTGCAAAAATGCAATATAAGTTAAGCAGGGGGCAGTGGCGTAGCATCCATGGCGCGAAGGGGTTCAATGAACCCGGGCCCACAAGCAATAGGGGCCCACAGCTGTGGCGTAGCAACCATTGCGCGAAGGAGCTCATTACGCTTGGGCCCATGCCTCAAGGCCAGTTGGAGCCCACCTTAGAACTTAGGAAGAACATTTGTTTGTTCATTTGAAACACTTTTAAGTAGTTTAACTCTGTTAAGAAGTTGTAAAAACATTGATTTTTAAGACACTATTACTTATATACAGTCCTATCTGAATCAAACGTTATGACATAATTACTTTTTAAAAAAAAAAGGTACGATCTTTACATTGGAATGTCTTTACATTTAGTTTACTCATTTTTTGTCACACACTAAATTTGTATTGTTGGCTGGAGAGGAGCCCATCAAGATGTTCTTGAACCCGGAGTACTGGTGTGATATTTACTTGTGTAGAAGGCAGTGGTTACGTCCTATAGTCCTCGCAGTACTGGTGTGATATTTACTTGTGTAGCAGGCAGTGGTTATGTCCTATAGTCCTCGCAGTACTGGAGTGATATTTACTTGTGTAGCAGGCAGTGGTTACGTCCTATAGTCATCGCAGTACTAGTGTGATATTTACTTGTGTAGCAGGCAGTGGTTATGTCCTATAGTCCTCGCAGTAATGGTGTGATATTTACTTGTGTAGCAGGCAGTGGTTATGTCCTATAGTCCTCGCAGTAATGGTGTGATATTTACTTATGTAGCAGGCAGTGGTTACGTCCTATAGTCATCGCAGTACTAGTGTGATATTTACTTGTGTAGCAGGCGGTGGTTACGTCCTATAGTCATCGCAGTAATGGTGTGATATTTACTTAAGTAGCAGGCAGTGGTTACGTCGTATACATCTGACCATCACCTAAATTAAAATTTAACTTAACACAATTAGTCCAATATTTAAACTACATGCTTACATATTACTTCCTAATGTGTCTTAAAACGAATAGATATTAATTAATAATATCATTTTATCCCGTGCTTTTAAGAATGTGCGCTTATAATACTGTCTCTAATTCAGTCACAAGAAGCACTGGCACTTGATTTCCAACATCGATTCGGTCCAACACCAAGTCGTGTTTATCCCATCTCCCATTTAGCTCGAGCCTGTCACACAAGTCCTGGTTTGGATCCCCATACTAAATGAAATATAGATGTTAAATGTTTTCTTGGAGGTTCAGCGAGTGCCTAATTAAATTATTCCGATAGCGGATTCCAGCGGTGGTTGATTTTGAAACCAATACGATGCCAATGCCCATACATTCTCATCGTATGACCTCAAAACCATCCATTCGAAGTTTGTTTCTTTGTTTTCTTGCGGTGGTTGATTTTGAAACCAATATGATGCCAATGCCAATACATTCTCAACAAAGTTTGTTTGTTTCTTTGTTTTCTTGCGGTGGTGATTTTGAAACCAATACGATGCAATGCCCACTCATTCACATCGTATGACCTTAAAAATATCCATTCGAATAACTTATTTTTTTAAAAAAGGTACGATCTTTACATTAGAATGTCTTTGCATTTAGATTACTCATTTTTGTCACACACTAAATTTGTCTTATTGGCTGGAGGGGACCCACCAAGATGTTCTTGAACCCTGGCCCACCAAGATGTTCTTGAACCCGGGCCCAAGGGTACCTTGCTACGCCACTGGCAGGGGGTCTACCGAAAAGCGGAAAACATGGCAAGGGGTCTACGAGATAAAAAAGTTTGGGAACCACTGCTCTAAATGATTGAGACTTTCACATATAGGTGTTGTTAATAAATACGGCATGTCGGCTGAAAGTAAGCTGTATACAAAGTATACATATATAAAGTGTTGTTGTTTTTTTGTAAAAAAAAAAAATAGGTGCCGGTACTCAGTGATAGATTGCCTAACTTTCAACTACTAATAAATTAACAATTAACGTTGAAATACAAGAAAAGTAATAATTTTCCCGACATTGAAAAAAGGTGCCGGTACCCCGTACCGGTGCGTACCGTCACAAAAATATATGTATATCTCAATCTTCTTTCATTTAATTTTATTTTGAGGGGTTATTGCTACTTAATACATTGATACCGGATCGATTCATATAGGGCCTAAGTATACAAGCAGGATTTCGAGCATTGGATACATTTATTTTTTAAATACAAAGTTTTATGGAAGAGGCAATATATTAGTTGTTTGAAGTTTGTAACTTCTTAAATTCAGGCTAAAACTATCGAAGTCTACATTTTTACACTCATTGCTAAACAATTAGAAGAGATGGACTGACTATATAGTGTACCTTGTGTACATTTGCAAAAAAACACAAACTCTCTTTGTAATCTTATCAGTTAGACTTTCAAAGCTATTTTTTTAAAAATTAGTGATTATTTTTACTGTATAATTCTATTTATTATTCCTTTTTAGAATAAGGATATACAAAAAAAATTTGCCATATGACTTTGTCTAACAGAAAAAAATGAAACTTACGTCTATTTATACAATTATTTTTAGTTACCTAGTAATATAAAATATATAGAAATAACACATATATTCATCATAATGCAGCCATGCGATTTTTCGTTTATGAACATAGCATTATTTAGGACCAATATTTTATAAAGGCTGCTTTGAGAAATCAGGTATACCCATTAGGAGAAAACACGACCCCTTTACTCAAGAAAAATTTAAAAAACTAGAACAGACACAAAATAGACAGTCACATTCATAACAAACTAATATTCAAAATTGATTAGAGTAACAACTTTTTAACTACTTTGTGTATGAAATTGTGTATCGGAAAATGCCGGGAACTTGAAATAAGCTAGTCCTAAAAAAACAACACAGATCTTGGGTAAAATACTCATCAAATAAAGTACTGTAAATGTGTAGTTTCACGCGCTAGTTTCAGGTCTTTTCTTTTCATAGCCTCTATTGGGTATGATCCCAACTACCCGTATTTTTGTGCAGACTTTTTTTCACTATCAGGCACACTTAAAATTATAGCATAATAATGTCAATTTAGTTTAAAAAGAGAACTGAAAAAATGCAAAGATATATAAAGAAAAAAAGCCACTTCCGGCCCAATTTGTGATTCAACTTTTTAATCAAAGAAACGAAACGGACTAGTCCAACATAGCCCATTTAGACTGTTGTCAAGTGTATAATGAGAATATGACAAAACTGCGCGCTATAAAAATAGTTTCTTTATTTTTTAAAATTTACAACTAAAATGAAGTTCTTATCAAAATTCGTTTTTAAAAACATTTGAATCAGTATTCCATTCAATGAGTTAGTTAATAAATGTAAAATGGCTGCCTTGTCTTGCGATTTGCTCGCTGGACTGTCGTTCGGATGATCCCGGGTTCAAACCCTGCCCGCTCCTATCCCCCGTCGTCCTGCGGGAGGTTTGGACTAGGATGTAAACTGTCTTCAACTCTGAAGGAACATCCGAACCATGTAAAACATTTTACAAACATTTTACAAAATATATTTTATAATGATCCGTTCACACTTTTCCCATTGTGACCTTAGATGCAAATTTTGAGTACCAATGCGCGAGCGTATCTATTAATGAAGCTTAAGTTACCAATGAAGAAGTCTGTGACTTTTTAAAAGAAAGCATATCTCCCCTGAAGTTTGTAATTTAAAAGTGGTGTTTGTTTTTTTTAAATCTGCTAGCATATATAATTTTAAAAAATTAAATGGTTCACTTTCGGAAAAGAAAAAAGTAGCTGTTGCACCAGAACTTTGAATGATCTAAAATTTCATGATGTCCGATTTTCATTTTCTCTTCTATTCTCTAAGATCTAAATGGGACGGATGGACGGACAGACAGACAGAGAGACCACACAAAAATAATAGCGTCTATTCCCGTTCGGGGGCCGCTAAAAATAGATCTATAACCTACTTTCATTTTATTGATCTACATCAGTGGTTCCCAAACTTTTTTGTCTCGTAGACCATTTTCCATGTTTTCTGGTTTTCGGTAGACCCCTGCTTAACTTTCACATTTTTGCAAATTCAACATTTTTAAAACTAATTTCTATCTGTACAAAAGTAAAGTAAAGTTCCCCTCAGACCTTGTGGTTTATAGAGCAGATGATGTAAAGGCCTACGATTATCGAGGGTGTCATGTGGCCAGCACAACGACCAACAGCCTTTACTTTCCCCAACTAATGTTAGGTACCCATTAGAGCTGAGTGACCTCAGAGGCGCCCAAAAGATCCCGAAATTAAAAATCCAAGTCTTCAACAGGATTCAAACTCGGGACCCCCGGTTCAGAAGCCAAGCACTTTACCGCTCAGCCAAAACGCCTCCTAATTTCTATCTGTAGAGAGTTGAAAAGTGAAAAAGTAATTTAAAGCTGCATATTAGAGATTTTAGAGATCTCTCTTTTTTATTGATAAAATTAAAAACCAATTAAAATAGCATTATGTATTGCTGGAATCTCCAAACACAATGGCCTTAAGTATCATTGTAAGAGTTTTCGCAAAGAGCAGTTTCTCGTGTATTTGTTGACGTTTCACGAGTTGCTCAAATATTGAGTCCGCGCAAAGATGTTATCACTATCGGAAGAAAGAGCGAAGGCGAAAAAGACATTAACCAACCAGTCGATGACCTCTGGAATTTCATTAAAAACCATCTTAAAAGCATTATAGAAAATCATATACCAACTAAATACACACTAAACAAAATAAATAAATGCTGGTTTAATAATAGACTAAAGAAGCTTTGTAAACAGAAGGAAAACCTTTATAGAAAATTTAAAGAAACTAATGCAGAAAGAGTTTACAAAAAGTACATAAAAATTAAACACTTAACCCAAAAAGTAAGCAGCCAGCTGCAGAGTGAATACATAAACAATGTAATATCTAAAGATAACAACAAAAACCTATGGTCTTACATTAAGTCTAAGAAAATGGAAACAACAGGCGTAGCGCCATTAAAAGATGAACATAACATAATACATAATGATAATGAAACTAAAGCAAACATTCTAAACAAATACTTTGCATCAGCTTTCTCAGCCCCAGGAGACAAAGACATATTACTGAATTTGAACCAAGTAGACAACATAGAAGATATAGTAGTACAAGAAAATGGAATTCAAAAACTATTAGCCAACACCAAACCAAATAAAGCTTCTGGACCTGATGGTATTCCAGCTAGATTACTCAAAGAACTAAGTAATGAGCTAGCCCCAGTGTTCAAAATACTCTTTCAGGCTTCACTTAACCAGGGCAGAGTACCAAAGGACTGGAAAGAAGCTAATGTCACCCCCTTATTTAAAAAAGGAGAAAAATCTGACCCAGGAAACTACAGACCAGTATCACTTACCAGCATCACATGTAAAATCCTAGAACACATAATATGTAGCAACATCATAAACCACTTAGACAAACATAATGTCCTCACACCATACCAACATGGCTTTAGGAAATATAGATCATGTGAAACACAACTAATAGGACTAATTGATGATTTTTCAAAAGGTTTAGATAATAGTGAACAAATAGATGCTATCTTACTAGATTTTTCTAAGGCTTTTGACAAAGTTCACCACCATAGTTTGCTTAAAAAATTAAAATATTTCGGCATTAATGGTCCACTGCATCAGTGGATTAAAGACTTTCTGATAGGGAGAGAACAAACTGTAATAATAAATGGCTCTAAATCAACACCGATAACAGTAAACTCAGGTGTACCTCAAGGTACAGTCTTGGGTCCACTACTATTTTTAATTTACATAAATGATTTACCAAATTGCATTAGTTCAGGAACAAAAGTCAGATTATTTGCAGACGATTGCATAATATATAGAACAATAAAAACAACACAAGACACAGATATTTTACAAAGAGAATTAGATGAATTACAGAAATGGGAATCAAATTGGAGCATGTCTTTCCACCCAGAAAAATGTCAGTTGTTAAGAGTAACAAAAAAACTAAAACAAATTAATTCCACTTATCTTATTCATGGCAAACCAGTATCACAGACTAAAAACGCAAAATACCTAGGTGTTATAATAAATGAAAAACTATCATGGAATCCACATATTGATGAAACTACAAAAAAATCAAACAAAGCATTAGGATTTATTAAAAGAAATTTCTATAAATCAAATAAGAACATAAAACTAAAATGTTACTTAACCTTGGTTAGGCCAATAATAGAATATGCATCCTCCGTTTGGGACCCCTCAACTCAAGAAAACATTAAGAAACTGGAACAGACACAAAATAGAGCAGTGAGATTCATAACAAACGAATATTCACATTTGACTAGAGTAACACCTTTAGTAAAATCACTAAATTTAGAAAGCCTTCAGGACAGAAGGCTCAAAAGTAAAGTAGCAATCATACATAAAACACTGAACCATAATCTTCAAATACAAAAACAAAATTTAATAAAATACTCTGAAAGACACAAAGATAAAGGCACATTCCTCGTCCCATATGCTAGGACAAATTTGTACAAATACTCCTTCTTCCCTAGTGCTATTAGAGCATGGAATGGGTTGCCTGAGCTAGCCAGGAAAACCAGTGACTTGGCAGAATTTAAGTCATTGGTTAATATGCATGACTAAATGCATGACGCGTAGGACGTAATCATCTTCTTTTTTGAAGTAACGTCTGTATTATATAAGATAAGATAAGACTGTCGCCTAAACCAGTAAGCTTCGAGCATGAAAGGGTCATTAGTCTTGGCTGGCTACCCACCTAGCAGAAGTAAAACTGAATTCAAAACTCTCCTGTCTTGCAACTCAAACATGGGAAAGGTTTTGTGGGTTAACCTGAGAAAAAATAAGGAGCCGGCGACCATAATGCAGTTTGCAGCACATACCACTACATCCTGTCAGAACCTGTGACGCTGCTGAGCCCAAACTTATATATGTCGTTTGCAAAGAATTACATATAAAGCTTTTAATTGTATAACTCATGCCACCGAAGCAACCTTGAACTGTATTGTTGCTTAAAGAAATTCTTTTAATAATATCAGATGTGGGTTTGTGTAAAACAGGTTTTAAAACTACAACGGCTGGTAAAAATCAATGTTTTACCTATGGTGTTTTCCGCGTTTCGCCATAAATAAGTAAATTTCCCCTTTCAGACATTGTGATGGTGCTATGGTCATCTGTTTCTTTGGCCAACGGTTAACGAGCAGGGTGTCATGTGGGCAGAACAACGACCAACCGCCTTTACTTTTACTAACATAATTCAGGTACCCATTAGAGATGGGTGGACTCAGGGGAGCCTTGAAAATCCTGAAATTCAAAATTCAGATATTCGAACCCAGGAACCCAATTAGGGAAGCCAAGCGCTTAACCACTACCACCACACCCTTATTTTGCTATAAGTGAACAGATATTATAAGACTCATAAACCATCATCTTCTCTACGTGATGTTGAATGTTCAAAAGTTTTTCAAATTTATATCTTTTTATCAGGGTGATATTGTCGCAGATGATCCTCAAGCGTAATTATATTGTCATAAAAAAGGCAATTGGTAACCGCTTGGTTGACAAGGACAGAATGAACAATTTTATATAATCAACGCTAGACAGTCTTCATTTCTTTTTGTTAAACATTATTTACATGAAGACAAAATTAAGTTATTTTAATAAGTATTGAAATTAAATAAAACAATTTTTCGTTTGAATAGCAGGATAAATATTTAAATGATTAACTAAGTTACAAATTATATATAGTGTGAAGAATTACATTAATGGGATGTAAAAATTAAAGTCACGACCTGCTTATATGAAATCTATTATCATAGACCCCCTTGGACATCTCATGGACCCCCAATTTGTTTTTTCACTTTCGTAGACCCCTTGAAAGTCTTCGTAGACCCCTGGGGGTCTATATAGACCACTTTGGGAATCACTGATCTACATATTGATCTTATAAACTATTAGTTATGATTGGACAAGCCTGATTGAAGTTTTGCACTCTTATATTCCTAAAGATAAATTTTCAGTTTTAGACGTGAGTGGCTACACTAACAGATCAAACGCAAACAAGAAGCTAGATCTATTTTAGATCTATACATATCTACAGAAAATATATTTACCAAATTACTGCTGTTTTTGGGGGCTATTATATAGTCTAAATAGAGTCTAGATAATTAAAAAAAATAATGTACTGGGTATTGATTGAGCCGTAGGCGTAATGAGGATGGGCATGATGCCTCGGACGCCACTTTTAGGGGGGAGCCACACGCAGAGGAGCGACAAAAGATTTTAAAAAAAAATGATTTTCTGGAAATTTTAACGTTGAACTACTTATTGCGTTATTTGATCTGGCTTGTTATGTTCATTCTAATTCTACAAGAGACTTCGCGTTAAATCTGATCATTAGTGGATACAGAACTTCAGAGTAAGGGGGGTGCGATTTTTTTCCAAACGCTAACACCCAGTAAACCCTAACCGTATGTATAAACACAAACACAGCTACACCTTTTGATTTGTTCTCAGACTTTAAGCCTATAATATTTATTATGGTGGAACACCCCCTTTCTTTTCTTTTTTTTTTTTGTAATTTTTATAAACGGTTTTTCTGTGACATTTTATGTCTTTCGGTTGCGTACCTTCCCTTTGCAACTTCTTGAGTAACTAAATAGGCAAATCCTTGATACACTGCTATGGTCAAAGGTCGGGCATCTGTAAACACCACGAGCCGTTGTACTTTCACCCTTGCAAACTCGGACCCTTCCATAATGTTCACTTTCCATGTTTCTTTACCACTTTTTCCCAGCTGTTATTGTCGATTTTTGAAGAGCTTCACGTCACGTTTGCATACATCAGTATACCTTAGAAATGGATCAACAGCGGCTCTCCTGCCTTCTGTTAGATGGGCCTTATTTTAACGATAAACGAATTAGTGTAACTGTTACAATGAAATTTCACGCCCCCCCCCCATTTAGTTTTGTTTTTTTTACCTACGCTTCGTAATTTCTCCCACATTTTGACTTCACTTGGAAATACCCGCTCCATAATGCGCACCTACACATAGGCTGTCATATTTTGGTCCCGTTAATTTTAGTAGCACTTTTATTTACCCCCTCCATCCCGGCCAACAACAAAAAGTTAGTCCTTCTTACACATTTTCATTAGTACATTTCTTTCTCTTGATATTTTATTTTCTAAAGAACAAAAAAAAAAAATCAATTTGTTGATTTTCCTAGATTTGGAGCTTAAAAAAGAGTTATGTACATAACACACTCTTTCTCTGTCTGTCTGTCTGTCTGTCTGTCTCTCTTTCTCTCTCTCTCTCTCTCTCTCTCTCTCTATATATATATATATATATATATATATATATATATATACATATCATGGGCGTAGCCAGGAGGGTGGGGTTTGGGGGGAGACGCACTTTAGTGACTGATTTTTAGCGGCCCCCGAAAGGGGAAAAGACGCTATTAGTTTTGTGCGAAATGTCTGTCCGTCCGTCCCGTTTAGATCTCGTAAACTAGAAAAGATATTGAAAATCCGACATCACAATACTTTAGACCATTTAAAGTTCTGATGCAACGGCTACTTTTTTTTTCTGAAAGCGAAAAATCTAATTATTAAAATCATTAATGCAAGCAGTTTTTTTAAAGAGAAAAAGCTAATTAGTATGCATTATAAGTCAGACCTAATTTAAAACAAATAGTAATCCTGTAAATTTCATTTTCCTTAAATATTTGTATAGCGGAAATGTTATTTTGTCTATTCATTTGAGGATTCGAATAATAGATTGAGTCTTTTCAAAACTATTACATTAATTATAAGACTTCAGTTAGGCCAGGAGAGGCGCGGTAGCTGAGCGGTAAAGCACTTGGCTTCCGAACCGAGGGTTCCAGGTTCGAATCCTGGGGAAGACTGGGATTTTCAACTTCGGAATCCTTGGGCGCCTCTGAGTCCACCCAGCTCTCATAGGTACCTGACATTAGTTGGGGAAAAGTAAAGGTGGTTGGTCGTTGTGCTGGCTACATGACACCATCGTTAACAGTAGGCCACAAAAACAGATGAACTTTACAACATCTGCCCTATAGACCACAAGGTCTGAAAGGGGAACTAGTTAGGCCAGGTTCACATCTAACTTTGCATTCACTTGCACCTATCCTTTGATCTGCTGTAACGTTGGGCACCACACAAGATCTGTTAACCTTCTTTCTCCATTCTTATCTCTCATTTGTCTTTGATATAATTTCATTTGGATTTTCTTTCTCAAAATATTGAAGCCTGCCTGGGTGGACCACTTCGGGGGCCGATTTTGAGTTTGTGTTTCCACACAAACTGTCTTAGTTACCTTGTTTTTATTTAGAACGCTTCTAAAAGGAAGTGGAAATAACGTAAGGCATATTACAAAGAAGTAGACTCAGGGAAAAAGAAAAAAAATGATTTAAAATACCGAATTCTAGACATATTTTTATTTATGGTTTATATGTAGACTGCAGCCTTTTGGGGAAATACCGACAACAAAATACAAAGGTTTGATAGGGCTTGAGTTTTTTCGCGAATAGCGGTCGTCAGGTCGCGAATTAGTCCAAAGCGTTCTTAGTGAGCACCTAGGAGGTTAAGGAACCTGTGTACGAAATTAGATGTGGATACGTATGATAGTTTAAGATATTTTGCGATAGATCAGTGGTATTTTTGGAACCCCGACGCTAAGTGTTTTCTTGCATTCTTCACTGCAGAAACGCAAGTCCTGACATCTACAGCTCATTATTAATCCTTTTAAAAAGGCAGGTCAAATAAAGTTAAATAAACTAACGTGGGGGCAAGGGCCGATACTGAAGTGTGATTGACAATTGAGCCACAAGTATTTATCTTAACGGCTATGCCGTTAATTTTTTCACAGATTTTATATTGATAATTACGTCCGGAACACCCCCTTCTTTTCTTTTTGTAATTGTAATAAAACGGCCAAAAGTTAACGATTAACCTAACATACTTTTTAGCCCGTGAATTTGTTTAAATGAAAACTTACGACCTGGTCTCTATTTCCTTTTCTGTCTGTCTCTCTCTCTGGAAAGCCCATTTGGTTTCTTTTAACCTGCACATCGTAACATTTTCCAACATAGACATTTGACTTGATTTGGAAACACCCGCTCCATTATGCTCCCCGAAATATACACGCACTCATATGACTTTTCTTTGGCTTCTCAATTCAATCTATAATACCATGTGACCCAGCCTCGCTCGGTTGAATAATTTCTTAAGGACATGTACCCGAAGTCATTTAGGAAATATTTTTTACAATTACGAAAATGAAAGATCGGGTAAAGACCAGTCTGAAGAGTTTCTTTTGTGTTCTGTTAGTTCTAAATGTAATTGTACATAGCGATTAAATAGAAAGTCTCTTAAGTCCCCCAACAGTGTAGAAAAACCGCAGCTCATGTCATGTCATTTTACATTACATCTTTTGCGGAAAACTATGTGTCAAGTCACTTCACGTTACCTCGCAACTTCACAAGTACGAGTCGAAGTCGGTGTGACTAGGTGAAGTCGGTCCGGAAAAGAGAATCGAGTGCAAGGCGGAGAGTTGATACAGCGTTACAGAGTTGATACGTCGGAGTGTGAAGCATTTGTATAGTCTGCGTTACGTTGTTGCCATTTGTGATTTATTGAACATTAAACTGTTACTTTATTTTGGAGCACTGAGTTGTCAAGTTCTTTAAGTTTTTGTGTGGAGCGGTTTGCAGAGAGTCTGGATAGGCAGATTCATTACAATACTATGCTTCCAAGATTTGTGAAGTTGTCTATCATGTTATTAAGGCAGTGTCTATTCAGGGTGATCTTTGGGGCCGAGTAGAGTTTATTGGGTGACTTCTGGAACATGACTTCCATTTTTTCCTAGCTTTATAATTAAACAAAAATAGGCAGCAGCATACGCAAATTCGTTGACCGAGAGCTGGAGATCATATTAAGTGTGAGCAAGTAAGGTGTACAGAAGCTGTGTAATGACCAGTTCTTTTATTTTGGTATGGGACATAAGATTTTCTAAGAGTGTAGTGTGGTATAGACCAAAACATAATAAATTTCGGAAGCTAACAATGCAGGAAGACGGTTGTTCTCGATGTTTACAAATCTGTTAGCTGAATAAATGGGGAGTCGCGAATTTTCTTTTCGTGGGGGGGGGGGGGGAGAGCCACTATTGAAAGTTTGATAAACATTGTTTTAGGTCTGCGCTCTTCTTACCGGAAAAGCTTCAATTTTAATCTTGAACGTGAGAAAAAGTGATATATATTTTCAACTATTTAAAAATGTTACAAAGATTGGATCTTTATACTCTACAGAGCTCAATTTAAACATAAGTATTGTACTGATTACAAGAAATGATTTTTTAAAAATAATTCTTTGTTAAACGCTATGTATGTAATCCAACATCAGTGCAGTATCATCGTACAAGCGTGATTTGACATCAGACGATCAGCGCAGTATCATCCTACTAGCAAGATCTGATGTCAGTGCAGTATCATCCGACTAACGTGACCTGACATCAGCACAGTTTCATCATACTAGCGTGATCTGACATCAGTGCAGTATCATCCTTCTAGCGTGATCTGACATCAGCGCAGTATCAACCTACTAGCGTGATATGACATCAGGTCAATTTCATCCTACTAGCGTGATCTGACGTCAGTGCACTATAATCCTACTAGCGTGATCCATAATCGGTACAGTATCATCCGACTAATGTGACCTGACAACAGCACAGTTTCATCATACTAGCGTGATCTAACATCAGTGCAGTATCATCCTTCTAGCGTGATCTGACATCAGTGCAGTATCATCCTACTATTGTGATCCGACATCAGCTCATTTTCATCCTACAAGCGTGATCTAACATTAGTGCAGTATCATCCTACAAGCGTAAATCTGACATCAGTGCAATATCATTCTACTAGCGTGATTTGACATCAGTGCAGTATCATCCTTCAAGCCTGATCTGACATCAATGCAATATCGTCCTACTAGCGTAAACCTGACATTAAAGCAGTATCATCATACTATTATGATCCAACATCAGTGCAGAATCATCCTTCTAGCGTGATCTGACATCAGGTCAATTTCACTCTACTAGCGTGATCTAAAATCAGTGCAGTATCATTCTACTAGCGTAATCTGACATCAGTGCAGTATCATCCTTCTAGCGTGATCTGACGTCAATGCAATATCGTCCTACTAGCGTAAATCTGACATTAAAAAAGTATCATCATACAAGTATGATCCAACATCAGTGCGGTACCATCCTACTAGCGTAATCCGACATCAGTTCAGCAGCATCCTATTAGTGTGGTCCAACATTAGTGAATTATCATCCTACAAGCTTGATCAGACATTAGTCCAGTATCATCCTTCTGGCATAATCTGACGTCATTGCAGTATCATTCTACAAGCGTGATCCGACATCAGTGCGACAGCATCCTACTAGTGTGATCCGACATCAGTAAAGTATCATCCTAATACCCTGATCAGACGTTAGCGCAGTATCATCCTTCTAGCGTGATCTGAAATCATGTTAATCTCATCCTACTAGCGTGATCTGACGTCAGTGCATTATTATTCTACTAGCGTTCTCTGACATTAGTGCAGTATCATCCTTCTAGCGTGATCGGAAATCATGTTAATCTCATCCTACTAGCGTGATCTGACGTCAGTGCAGTATCATTCTACTAGCGTTATCTGACATTAGTGCAGTATCATCCTTCTAGCGTGATCTGACATTAGCGCAGTATCAACCTACTAGCGTGATATGACATCAGGTCAATTTCATCCTACTAGCGTGATCTGACGTCAGTGCAATATCATCCTACTAGCGTGATCTGACATCAGTGCAGTATTATCCTACTAACGTGATCTGACGTCGGTTCAATTTCATCCAACTAGCGTGATCTGACATCAGTGCAGTATCATCCTACTAGCGTAAATCTAATATCAATGCAGTATCATCCACTAGCGGATCCAGAACTTTGGAGTGGGGGGGCGATTTTTTTCCAAACCCTAACCCTAACGCCAGGGAAACCCTAACCCTATACATAAACGTGCGTACAGCATATATATATATATATATATATATATATATATATATATATTATATATATATATATATAATAATAATAATAATAAGCAGTATTTCTCAGTATTTTCTTGCATTCTTCACTGCAGAAACGCATTCTCCTGACATCTAAAGCTCTTTATCCATCAGTGGAGTTCGGGGCGAAGCCCCGACGCCAAAAGCGTTTTCTTGCATTTTTCACTGCAGAAATGCCTGCTCCCGACATCTACAGCTCACTATTCATCAGTGAATTTCGGGGCGAAGCCCCGACGCTTAAAGCGTTTTCATGCATTTTTCACTGAAGAAACGCATTCTCCTGACGTTTACAGCTCATTTTTAATCAGTGGAGTTCGGGGCGTAGCCTCGACGCCAAAAGCGTTTTCTTGCATTCTTCACTGCAGAAACGCATTCTCCTGACATCTACAGCTCTTCATCCATCATTGGAGTTCGGGGCGAAGCCCCGACGCCAAAAGCGTTTTCTTGCATTCTTCACTGCAGAAACGCATTCTCCTGACATCTAAAGCTCTTTATCCATCATTCGCCCCGACGCCAAAAGCGTTTTCTTGCATTTTTCACTGCAGAAATGCCTGCTCCTGACAACTATAGCTCACTATTCATCAGTGATTTTCGAGGCGACGCTTAAAGCGTTTTCATGCATTATTCACTGAAGAAACGCATTCTCCTGAGATCTGCAGCTCATTATTAATCAGTGGAGTTCGGGGCGAAGCCCCGACGCCAAAAGCGTTTTCTTGCATTTTTCACTGCAGAAACGCCTGCTCCTGACATCTACAGCTCACTATTCATCAGTGAGTTTCGGGGCGAAGCCCCTACGCTTAAAGCGTTTTCATGCATTTTTCACTGAAGAAACGCATTCTCCTGACATCTACAGCTCATTATTAATCAGTGGAGTTCGGGGCCGCGACGCTAAAAGCGTTTTCTTGCATTTTCATTTTTTTTTTACATTTTGTAATTTCTTAACTATAATACAAAAAGAAAAATTATTGCTTTGTCCGATAAGGGAAAGGAGATGGAATGTATCGCCCCTCCCACCTTTTTCCTTTTATATTTACTAATCATAAAATTTGAGATTAGAGTGTGGTGCGACATAATATACAAATGGTTTCACATATCAATTATATAGATATTCAACTATTTTTGTTCACAAACTATGATTCCTCCATAAAAATAGGACCACTCCCCACTCAGAGGGCTAGAGCGGGGAGGGCAGTACATGCAATCGCCCCCCCCCCCCCTTTACCCCACGGAATCGGCCAAGATACCAGAAGGGGAGCGACATAATATCAAATTTATATATCAATTCAACTAATCTTGCTCACAAACTATGATTTCTCCTTAAAAGTAGGACCGCCCCCCCCCACTCAAAGGGTTTAGGTGGGAAGGGCAGTAGAGGTTTCGCCCCCCCCCCCCCCCACCAATCGGACAACAGGGGAACGACATAATATAGAGATCGGTTAAAATATCAATAAGTTTTAATCATATAAATATTTAATTGATTCTTTTAGCAAGCTGTGATTTCTACAAATAAATTGGACCGCCCCCCCACTCAAAAGTTTATGGTTGGGGGGGGGGGGCTGATTGATGCTATCGCCCCCTCCCGACCCCACCAAATCGGCCAACATACTAGGGGGGGGGGGCGAAATAATCTAAAAATAGTTTGAAATATAAATAATTAGTATATATTATTAACATAAGTAATAAATTCGTATACAAATTGTGTGACTTCTATACTAAAATTCGTCCGCCCCCCCAGGGGTCGGCCGAGTGGGGGGGGGGGGCGATCGCCCCTACCGCCCCCCCCTGGATCCGCCAGTGGTATCATCCTACTAACGTGATTAGACATCAGGTCAATTTCATCCTACAAGCATTATCTTAAATCAGTGCAATACCATCCTGAGCGTGATTCGACATCAGTGCAGCAGCATCTTTCTAGCATGATCCAACAACAGTGCAGTATCATTCTACTAGCGTGATCTGACGTCAGTGCAGTATCATCCGACTAGTGTGATCTGACATCAGCACAGTATCATCCTACTAGCGTGTTCTGACGTCAGTGCAGTATCATCCTACTAGCGTGATTTGACATCAGTGCAGTATCATGCTACTAGCGTGATATGGCATCAAGTCAATTTCATCCTACTAGCGTGATCTGACATCAGTGCAGTATCATTCTACTAGCGTAATCTGACATCAGTGCAGTATTAACCTACTATTGTGATCCGACATCAGGTCAATTTCATGTTACATTAGTGCAGTATCATCCTACTAGAGTGATAAGACATTAGTGCAGTATCATCCTACTAACGTGATCTGATATCAGTGCAGTATCATCCTACTGTATGATCTGACATCAGGTAAATTCCATCCTACTAGCGTGATCTGACATCAGTGCAGTATCATCCTACTAGCTTGATCTGACATTAGTGCTGTATCATTTTACTAGCGTGATCCGACATCAGTTTAGTATAATCTTCTGAATCTACGAAATTGCTATAGTGATTTAATTTTTTTTCTTCTAAAATTAAAGATACATCTTTAGCAGGTATTGCAATAAGTCCCCAAAAACGTTTCCTTGATGACTTAAAACGATATGTTGGTAAAAGCAATTTCTATATACTTTCGAAGATCATAAAGGGGGGGGGGGGTTAAAGTACCTTTCCCCGGACGCATGTTATGCTCACTATGCCTGTGGATTTGACATCTCTAATAAAATCATTTTCCGCTTGGGTAAATCATCTTTTTTTTTAGTAAGCCTAGAAACTATAACTTTTATAGATGCATGATTAGAAATAAATTTAGATCTAGATCTACATCTATTTTAAAAGTCTGTGATAATCTTGAAACTTATATATGAAGCTTTTCAATACTAGCTACTGCCTCATTTAGTCTTCCGGGGAAAATCACTTTTACGACGTCCTCTTTTAAGCTAACCCCAGCCCCCCCCCCTCCCAAAAAAAAGCCTTTCGTATGCAGTCATTCCCCAAACGAAATGGGTGTCCGACCACTGGCGGATCTCCTTTCCAGATAGAGTTTATGTAATTTCACATGAATTTATCATAACTAGTTGACCCACGCCGTAGCATACGCCGTTATTTTACAGGGTCGGCCTTAGGCCCCTATGTGACCGTAGTGTGCCCCGCACTTTCAAAGGACCCGCGCTAATTGTAGGTGTAAATTATTAAATTAAACCATTTTATAACAAAATATACGAAAAAGTCATGGAAATATCCGGAAATTATTAAAATCTTTTGAAAACTCAAACAAAAATTGCAGAAATAAGAGAGTGATCTTTCCTTTACTTCTTCTTCTCGTCCAAACTCTCAAGGGAAGAAAAGAATTATATTTATAGATTATTTTAAGAAAGACTTTGCTTTGGAAAAGTTATAATTCAAACGAAATGTTTCAGTATAAGAGTCACGATTTAGATGAGTTCTAATTCCAGATAATCTTTTCCTAGTCGCCTTTTCCCAACCTTTACTCAATCTGATATTTTTCTAGTTAAATAAATTTGGAACTATAATTCGCAATTTATGCTTGAATTTTATTGAATATTATTTATCGAATAATTTTTTTCGGCGGCGATCCTCAGAGCCTTAACCTAAATATGTGGGGTATCTTACCTTTTCAATGCATTAATAGCCTATAAATTCATATTAGAATATTTCTCAACATTATTCAAAAGGTCCTTTATATATAGGATGAATAATGAGCTTTAGGTCAGGAGAATGCGTTTCTTCAGTGAAGAATGCAAGAAAACGCATTTGGCGTCGGGGCTTCGCCCTGAACCTCACTGATGAATAATAAGCTGTAGATGTCAGGAGAATGCGTTACTACAGTGAAAAATGCAAGAGAACGCTTTTGGAGTCCCGAACCCCACTGGGGAAGCTTACAGCACTCCCCCAAACCTCCAAGCTTGCAAGAGAAAGGCCTCAACATGACTGTCTTTCTTTTGTTTTTTCCGCCGAAGGTTAAGAAACGCTGCTTTATTTTATTCTCATATATATATATATCATGGGCGTAGCCAGGATTTTTTTCGGGGGGGGGATTTTCGGGGAATTTGGGGATTGTTGTTTGCATTTTTTGTTTGTTTTGTTGTATAGAAGAGGGGGATTTAACTGCAAAAACCTCTGGTAGGGGGTTTAAAACTCAAAACCCCCTGTAGGGGGGTTTTAAACTCAAAGCCCCTGGTAGGGGGTTTTAAACTCAAAACCCCCTGGTAGAGGGATTTGTATCTCAAAACCCCCTGATAGGGGTTTTTAAAATCTCAAAACACCCTGGTAAAGGGTTTTCAACTCAAAATCCCCTCGGCTGTGCTGTGGTAAGTGATGATTTAGTATTAAAATCTTACCTAATATAAACAAAATGAAAGTAAAAATCAGTCACTTAATTCCGTTCCCCGTTCATTTCGGGGGGGGGGGGTGAACCCCAACCCCCCCCCCCCGGCTACGCCCATGAATATATATATATATATGCTGTACGCACGTTAATGCATAGGGCTAGGGTTTACTGAGCGTAAGGGTCAGGGTTCGGAAAAAAATCGCCTCCACCCTCCAAAGTTCTGGATCCGCTAATGTGTTCGACCCAGCGCAGCTTTAGTATAGTATTAGTTCTTCTATACTGTCCACACCAGCCTCCAGCAAAACATAGTTATTTGTGAGGTAGTATTACCCCCAAAAATGTGATCATTAAGCAGCTTTTGTTTAATTAAAATATTTATTGAAATATATCATGAAGATTAACAAAGTGTTAATTATTCTATTTATAAAAAAAAACACTAATAAAATAAATTATTCATTAAAACTATTAAAATCTACAGGTGACATTGTTGTGAAGCATGTCAACATGAAATATATAAATCCTCTTTTTATCACGTGACAGCGGCCTTAAAAGGCAGAACATTCTTCTGATGACGTCATCGAACTTGCGCTGCAGAAAAGAAGAAACGACAGCAAAACAAAATGAAGGAAAGACTCTAACTGATCTAATTAGACTTGATTCTTCTCTGGCTGGCTTTCCTGCCTAGCACTTTGCCCTCTGGTAATGTACGGGATCAAAAGCGCATTAGAGCTGAAATGTGACAAATGTGGTGGCTATGTCTCTTAGGATCTATTTTCCTCGGGCCATCGTTATTTTAAAATAACTTCAAATTATAAGCTGACCAGAAGGCTGATGTATATAAGAACTAACTTAGTAGTAACACTCAGTGACGTCATAAGGGGGGCGAGGGGTTTGTGGTCCGCATCGGGTGACACCCGTTAGGGGGGTGACACCCAAGTAAAAAAATGCACTTTGGGAATAACTTACAATTAAAAGAATAAACGACAGTGGCTAAGCATTGGAAAATGTTATTCACAATTAATAAATAGATCTATATACTTTTTTTTTCATTTCGACTAAACATATTTAAATTTCTTTAAATAAAATTCTATCAAAAGGTTTAAAATGTTTTAGCATGCTTATTATCACAAGGAAAACATACCTTACTTTCAGATGTATACCAGCTGCATGTATGTATATGAACACTGCTTTGATTAAAAATATGTTGAATCTATCTATCAATTGAATGTGTAGCTAGCACCGTAATATCAGGATGCCAACCAACAGTCACTGTTTAACAAATGACATTTTTCAGGCATAAAATATTATTGAAATCTTGCATGTAATTAATGTGAATTTTGTAAAATTGGAAAGTAAATAAATGGCCATTGAGATTTCTGAAGATGTTAATGTAATTTTTTTTTTTTTTTTTTTTTTTTTTTAAAAAAAGTTGTAGCCAAGAGGAAGGAAATGTTACAATGTGTCGGTCAAATGATATACTTGAATGTTTTAGGGGATTTTTCTTCTTGACTGGATTGGAAAACTGGAAAGTAAGAGCATCCGGCTACAAATACATTTGACAAGGAAGTCGTTGCTATCATTGACAATGGAAGGATATATTGGACGGACTGTTTCTATAAAAGCAGAATATCTGAAATTTTGTGACCATATTAACATCGAGTCTTTATTGAATCAAGAACTTCCATGAGATGATGGGTTATGTAGATAAAACCCATAGCTTAAAGTAGGCTACAATGCAATGGTATAAAGTTTATAAATGTTTTAGCAAATGGCGTAAAAGTCAGAATGATTGCAAGCACCTTTGTATTTTGTTTGACAGCACACCTGACATAGCCTAGAACCACGGAAGAGTACCGGTGCAGGGAATTATTAAAAGCCATCAGAAAAGCTATTTAATAGATGTCGAGTACATTCACTTCATCTACGTTGTCAACATTCTTGTTCTGAAAAGGTTTTTTGCCGAGCATTTTTTGGTACAATTGAAATACTTTTTTTCCTTCTGAAATTTTAGGCACTAGAGGCGCAACCTAAGATCTTTTATATTATCTTTATTTTTATTTTTTATTGGGGGGTGGGGATGTACTAGAAAGCTAAAGATATGCAAGAGTATGCCTATCTTTAAACTATTGATAAAGTGGTGATTAATAAAACCTTTTATTTAAAAAAAAAGCATAACACGTTAGCGCAAAGTTTATTAAAAAAAAGGGTCTTCTGAAAAAAAAAAAGCAATGAGATTCAGACGAAAATTAAAAACTAGAAGAAAATGTCCGGCAAGCAATGAGAAAATGCCGGACTCACTATTTAAGAAAAGAAAAAGAGGTTCATTCTTATGTGCATGATCGTTTTTTTAACGCTAAGCTTCAAGTCCTACTAGGAGCTATCATTGATGTAGCAGATACATCAGGAGCAATCCAACCAGAAAGACTTTAGTTCAACAACCGGCAAATTATTGTAGATGTCAGTTACAAACATTGGTGCATATGGATTTTCCAAAAGGCGACATTCTAACAGATATACAATGACTGAGAACAGATCTAAAGGCAGCTAAGTTATTATTGAAATAACTAAAAATTGGCAGTGCATGATTCGTATGCCATTAAGAATCATTTAACAAAGCCTATAACCGTTTCTTACCAACTGCATATGTTTGGCGTCATGTGAAAAAGGATTTTTAAAATTAAAATTAAGACCTTTTTGAGACAAAGGAACAGACGACATTTTTATAACTGTTGATTTTTATTAAAAATGAGATCGTTAAAGACATAAGCTTATGTTATGTTTATTGTAAGTTTTAAAGTTTGAAATCAAGAAAAAAAAAACAGTGTAATTTACTTATGGTTGCGTTGTTACAAAATTGAACTATAGATTAATGGCGATGTCTTTGATTCCAAAGATTAAGGATGAGTGCAGAGTTTCACATGACCACACAAACCCAGTGAACTGTAGATAAATTGTAATAAAAAACTGAATTTTAACATTTAATAGACACTCATTTTAGAGTTGTTCAACAATACAATAACGTCGTTAATTATAAACTATATGTATTACGGCTCAACAAACAAACGAAAAAAAATTAAAAGTGGGTGTTGTTGGGTGACACCCTGAGCGGACCGCACCGGGTGACACCCACCCTAGTGACGCCACTGGTAACACTGATGTTTCAATGTTAGGTTAAACTGCTGAATGTAAGTAGCAGAGTAAATTCTGTAGCTTTAAACAATCATAATTTTAAACCAATTTTTTAAATCACCTGAATCATATATTTCATCCTGCTTTATTGACGTCATCTACAATCATAATCATCACTTCTCTCTCTCTCTCACTCTCACTTCTCTATTTCTCACTGTTATGTTCTTTTCTACTCCGCCTAAAATGTCAACTTTTATTTTTACTATGAACAAGTCTAAAATAATTAAAATTACAATGTTTTTAACTCCGAAGATTAGAGATGAGTATAGTGTTTCACATGACAACGCAAATTCAGTTGCAAAATGCAAATGTAGGCTTTCTTAACGTATTCTGAGCCTGTTATCTACAAAAGTTTTTTTTAGGGTCTCAATTATGTGTCCCGTGGCCTTTGCTCTCTTTTTCTTTCGGAGGTCATCAACTGCCAACTACTTTCCTCTATGCCTGTCAAGGCCACTAGTAAATCTAGAATTTTTGAGTGGGGAGGGGGGCAATTTTTTCTCAAACCCTAATCATAATCATAATCCATATAAACCCTAACCATAATATATATATATAATATATATATATATATATCATGGGCGTAGACAGGATTTTTTCAAGGGGGTTCTTTCAGCAGAGTTTGAAGCTAAAAATCACATCTTCAATAAAAAAAAAAGCCAATTACGCACTCAAAATGCGATGGGCGTTTTACCCCGCCCTTACAAGCAAGGGAGTCTATTAGAGCGCTGAGAGGTCCCCCAGCGGGGTTCGTTGCTGAGCCCCGCCGCCAAGCACTATTTACGGTATTCAAAGCCAACAAAATGCATATTCTGAAGTATCTACAGTGCATTATCCTGCTATTATATTTCAAAAGCATAATCTGCTATTTTTTCTGACTTAGATCCTCCCGCGCCGTTCGGAGCATTGGGCGGCAAGCTGCTTCCACAAAAATTTGTCACTGGCAATGTCTGACGCCTCTTCCCACCTGCTCTGAGGACCTCCATGAAAGTGAAGCGCCAAGTTGTCTCTGTTTGCTATTTCCTCCAAATGGCCTACATGTCATCGCAACTCTTATTATGCGTAATTCATTTTGTCCGAGAGCATGTCCCGCAAACCTCATGCGATGCACTGTCTCAAACTTACTAAGGGGTCGACTCCAAGTTCGGCATAGGATTTCCTTGATTGAGACCTGATCTTTATAACTAACTTTGAGTAATTTCCTTTTTTTTATAATGAAGAAGTATTTTTTGGCTTCAAACCCGCTGACTGGAGGGGGGTTAATTTTATTTTTAACCCCTCATAGCCTTTTGAGTGCGTAATTTGCTTTTTTTTATATTGAAGATGTGATTTTTAGCTTCAAACCCTGCTGAAAGGGTTTTAAACACAAAACCCCTCTTGGCTACGCTCATAGATTCTGGTGACTCATGAATGGATAGTCTATTATCGAAGAGGGGGTTTTATTGTTAATTTCGGAGGGGGGTTTAAAGAGTAGTATTCACATTACGGATGACTGGCCGCGCGCTTGACTGTCGTTTAAATTTATCAAACCCTGCCCGATCCCATCCCCCTTTGTCCAGCGGGAGGTTTGGACTAGGAACTAATCTAAGTAATTTTTTTAAATAGCAGGGCCGGACTTAACCATTGTGGGTCCCTATGCGAAACGGATTTGGCGGGGCCAAGTTTGGGTAGGGAAGCGGACAATAAGTGAAATTTAAGAGTTTGTATTAGAAAATAAATTCGTCTATGCATTTTATTCATTCTTTACTACGTACAGAATTACTTTACGAGCCTTGCGTGTAGCAAAGTCATAAATAATTCTCATAATAATTCTGTTTCCTATATAGATCATGCTCAATAGCAAGAATTACCAAATGTTTCAATCTATCTTTGAGAATTGTTGACCTCAAGTAATTTTTCATTAGTTTGAGGCGCGAGAAGCTTCTTTCACCAGATTACACAATTACGGCATGATGCCGCGCGTAAGATTGGCGTTTTCCAAGTTGAATGACACCCCAAAATGACATTTTTTTACTTTACGAGCCATGCGTATAGCAAAGTCATACAGTATATCATAATAATTGTTTCCTACATAGATCCCGCTCAATAGCAAGAATTACCAAATGTTTCAATCTATCTTTGAGAATTGTTGACCTCCTGGTAAATCGACATGAGGGCGCGGGAAATCTGTTTTAATTTAAAAATTTGTTTAATTTAATAATTTATACACCTTGAATTAGCGCAGGTCCTATGAAAGTGCGGATCCTTTGAAAGTAGGGGCCCACTTCGGTCGCATAGGTTGCTGTGGCCTAAGACCGGCTATGCAAAATAGCGGCGTATGCTACGCCGCCGGCCGACTAGTAGTATATAAAATAAATGAGAAATGGACAAGCTCTCATCCGAATCACAAGAAAGATTATGCCTATTATTAGCTATCCCGACAAGATCAAATTGCGAAATTGCAAACCACCCAACTTATTCACAGGTTAATATGGGTATAGAGTTATTCTTTCTGAGAATTGTACAGACAAAAAAAGTTTTCTTTTTGTTTATTTTTAGTAACATAGATCTAAAAATACTACACTTAAGGCTTACAAAAAATATTATATAATAAAAAAACAAAACAAATCTAGATCTAGCCTAAATAATTTTTTTTACAATTATATGTAATGGCAAACTTATGCTTAGTATGAGGCCATTATATATATGATGGAAATTCTTATAATAATATCACACTGTATATATTTTGAAGAGAATTAGGCTTACACCTATAATATGACACATGGGCGTAGCCGGGAAACAGGGGGTTCAAATCATCACTTGCCTCAGACCTCTTTGTCTGAATAGGAAACTTTACTTTATGCCCCAGTGCAGCCAACTTAAGCAAACTACAGTCACCGAATTTCCTACGCGTAGCCAAAAGGGGTTTTGTGGTTATCCTCCCAGTCCAATACAAAAACTAAAGCAAAACTATACCATTTTCTACCAGTCGCTGGACTCCATTAATTAAGTGCAGTGAATGGTAGATGTGGTTTTTGAATTTTTAAGCGAAAGAGTAGCAAGCTAATTGCACTGTAGGTACCTCAAAATATGCATTTTTAAAGCTTAATATAACGGAAATAAAATGATTGGATCCAGGTCTTCGCCCAAGCTCACGGCGATCCCCCTCCTTAGCTGCCCTTGGTGGTGTGGACTATTTCCACGAATTAAAAGAAGAACATATTCTAGACTAAAAAAAATAACGTCCGAAAGAATGAAAGGTCGGAATGTAATGAAGATTAATTACATACATATATATTGCAGAGGGGGGTAGAAAAAAATTTACCCCCACCGAAAAATCCTGGCTACACCCATGATATGACATGCCATTCATTGTGGGCCTGTTTATATATGGTAATGCCCGGACCGATTTTGATACCCAGTCCGCCCCTGCTCTAGGCCTAGTGTAAGTCTGGGGCACTGCCACAATGGGCTTTTAAAATATTAGTTATATCTACAATAATCAAATACTGGTATATATTACTCACTATTAGATCTACATCTAGAATCAAGTTTTAAGTCAAATATCTACTAATCTATATGCTAATCCGTTTTTCTTTTGCTACCAAAAGATTTGTGATCATTAAATGTTTTCACAATAATTCGTTCGTTGTTAGAATTTGACTCTTACTAACTCTTCTCATTTGGAATCCAGATTTAGACCTAAACCTCGAATCCAGTCTATTCTTTAGATCTAGGGTCTAGACTTAATTTAAGATGTACAAAGGCAAAGCGCATAGCGGCCGTGTAAATCACACATCCAAGCAGCCATTCAAGGTCTACATTTAGATCTCAAGTCTACGCATTAAATCTAGATCTAGACATTTTATCTACTCAAATCTCTGTAGAATGTAGATCTAGATCTAGGCATTTTATCTATTCAAATCTCTGTAGAATGTAGATCTAGGCATTTTATCTATTCAAATCTCTGTAGAATGTAGATCTAGGCATTTTATCTATTCAAATCTCTGTAGAATGTAGATCTAGGCATTTTATCTATTCAAATCTCTGTAGAATGTAGATCTAGGCATTTTATCTATTCAAATCTCTGTAGAATGTAGATTTTGATCGACACTTTTAGACATTGATTTATAGAGATTTAGGTCAAGATCTAGAGACTAGAGAAAATAAGATGTCTTTTTAATTAGATCTAATAGTTAATAGCAATATTTCGCATTTACGCATCTCGTGCAGACAAAGCCGTTGTCCGTCAGTGGTCTATTCGTCTTCAACGCCTGCCTTCAATAAGGGCTTTTCTTTGTGTCCCGCAACCTGTGTAAGAAATCTCCATCTGTCTCTTTCAGAGGCCATCTGCTGCCCTCAACTTTTCTCCATGCCAATGAGGGCAAAATTGCGCTTTGTTGTTGTTGTTGTTGTTCAGTGGTTGAACAACTATGGTTCATCTCGAACAAGCATTCTTTATGATCGGAAAGATGTCGCCCACACAGCAGTTCCTCCCTCTCCACGCATTTTTGTTGCTAGGTGAAGAGACCTACTTCTCTATACTCTCAGTTTGATGGTACCAAAAGCGCTGTTGGCCTTTTTGAGACGGTTGTCTATTTCTCTGGACAGTGATGCAACGTTGGACACTGTGCTGCCCAGGTAGGCAAAGTGGTCAACAACATTAAGGAGAATCACATTGATTTGTGGAGCTGAGTTAGTTCCAATTGGGACCTTTAAAGCATGTCAACCGTTTCATCGTCCCTAGAAATGTTAAACAGCGCTCCTCTTTTGGAGCTCTAAAATGCCCTACTTCTGTCATTGTGTCTGCCTTCATTACCAATCACTCTGTCTTCTTATCTTAAAATCCTCCCCATGTCTTGAGACCAGTCCGTTTGCCGTGGACTTCGACGAGTAAAGGGGGATAAAGAGATCCTGGTATTTGAGTAGGTGCCCATTTGAGGATAAGTTACTACAACACAGTACTCTTGCTTCAAGCTCCTCTAGACCTGAGGCCCAGAGGGCCCGCTCTGGGTCAACCGGCTGGTCACGCTAAGCTACCAGCATGGGTCATCAACCTATGCTGGAGGGCGGTGGCTAGAGAGTCAATCAGGGAGCTGCTTCATCGGACAGATTCCCGATGCAGCAGGTGACCTGTGTGGCCCTGGCGAGCGCATTCTGGACATCTGAATGGCTCGTCCTATTATTGGACTCGGTAGCGGGTGGAGAGCACAGGTGCTGAATTGACATAAATGTATATGGATTAAAAAAAACTATTTTCCCCAGATTTGCGTCTGGTCAAGAAAAGGAGACTTGAAGAAAAGGAAGCCACAAGAAGCTGCGCTACCTGGCCATCATTTTTGATGGTCAGGTGCACAGAGAAAAGGCCTGACAAAAATTATCATTTTTTTTTCTAATCTGCAAGAGACTAAAGGCAGTAGTGGGAAAGCCCAAAAGTGTGACCAAGCTTAAATAATCATCTGAACTTCTCGCGGAAGTTGATAGTAAGTTACACTCTGATTGGCTTTTACGATGCAGGTATCTATGTGATCTATGTGATCTCCAGGTGGAAGTCATGCCACACAAGAGTCTGAACACCAGCAGAGGTGTAATCAGCTCGAGACACCTGCTGGAATAGTCAAAAATGAAATAGTGGAAGTTGCGCATTGCCAGGCGTAGCGATGGTGAGGAAGTCAAATCCACCACAGACATTTATTATTGCGATTAGTATATTCATTATGACTTTAGTACGAAACATCAAGTGATGCAAAATCTCTACTTTATATGGTAAAGATGCACTTTGTAACAACATAAACGCATTTTTTCCGAAGAGACTTAAAAACATTAAGTTAAAATTCTAAAGAAGCGTTTCCGTTGGCATCTCTGTTACGCCGACCACCTTTCAGCTCACTAAAAAGATTGCTTTTGGCATATATTCGACCTCCATTCAGGATATTTGCCCTGCCTAGCGTGACTGTAGGAGTATAAGAAGTTTTCATACCAACATTCGTAAGAACATCGCTGTTTGTAGTGCAATCTTGTCACCATATGTCCATGATGGCGTGCAAACAACTTGGATGAAAGCGTTTAAGAAGTCTTCGATGCTTTCTGTAAAGTACCCATGTCTAAGATACACATAGAGGGGCTGAGAGAGCCACTGCTTGATAAAAACTGATTTTTGTAGGCATGCGGAGTGATTTATTTCGTCACACTCTCTATCTTGGAGGCTGGAGAACTCCCTATGAACATCAGAATAAACATAAGTTAGGCCAGGTTCACATTTAACTTCACCTTCACCTATCCCTTAGTCTGTTAGACCGTTAGGGCACCACACAAGATCTGTTAACCGTCTTTTTCCATTCCTTTTGTCCTTTGCCTTTGGTAGAATTTCATTCACTGACAGGCCTGTATATTCTTTGTTGTTGTCTTTCCATCGCTTTCTCTGTCTTCCTCTTCATCTTCTTCCAGGTACTTTTCCATAACGAAAGGGCTTTGCGAGCCCCGTGGACCATGTGACGTGGCCATAGAGTTTGAGTGTACATTTTTTTGGCTGTGGTCAGCAGTTCATCGCAGAGTCCAATAGCTGCATTAACCCTGTTTCTAATCACTTCATTTGTGATGCGATCTTTATAAGTAACATCTAGGACATAACTACATCTACATAACTACCAGTTAATTGAATACATATAAATATTAACAATGTAATAATAATAACATTAATAAATGTCCGTATCCTGTGGTATCAAGTCGTTAGTGGAACTAACACTAAAACGGGATGTCTCTTCTTATCAAGTCGTTAGTGGAACTAACACTAAAACAGGATGTCTCTTCTTATCAAGTCGTTAGTGGAACTAACACTACAACAGGATGTCTCTTCTTATCAAGTCGTTAGTGGAACTAACACTACAACAGGATGTCTCTTCTTATCAAGTCGTTAGTGGAACTAACACTACAACAGGATGTCTCTTCTTATCAAGTCGTTAGTGGAACTAACACTACAACAGGATGTCTCTTCTTATCAAGTCGTTAGTGGAACTAACACTACAACAGGATGTCTCTTCTTATCAAGTCGTTAGTGGAACTAACACTACAACAGGATGTCTCTTCTTATCAAGTCGTTAGTGGAACTAACACTACAACAGGATGTCTCTTCTTATCAAGTCGTTAGTGGAACTAACACTACAACAGGATGTCTTAGTGGAACTAACACTACAACAGGATGTCTCTTCTTATCAAGTCGTTAGTGGAACTAACACTACAACAGGATGTCTCTTCTTATCAAGTCGTTAGTGGAACTAACACTACAACAGGATGTCTCTTCTTATCAAGTCGTTAGTGGAACTAACACTACAACAGGATGTCTCTTCTTATCAAGTCGTTAGTGGAACTAACACTACAACAGGATGTCTCTTCTTATCAAGTCGTTAGTGGAACTAACACTACAACAGGATGTCTCTTCTTATCAAGTCGTTAGTGGAACTAACACTACAACAGGATGTCTCTTCTTATCAAGTCGTTAGTGGAACTAACACTACAACAGGATGTCTCTTCTTATCAAGTCGTTAGTGGAACTAACACTACAACAGGATGTCTCTTCTTATCAAGTCGTTAGTGGAACTAACTCTACAACAGGATGTCTCTTCTTATCAAGTCGTTAGTCGAACTAACAACAGGATCGACAACACTTTTGACACGTGCACGTCTCTGTTTTTTTGCGGCCCCCTTAAGGGGAAATACCGCTATTAGGTTTGTGCAAAATGTTCGTCTGTCCGTCTGTCACACTCAGATCTCAAAAACCTAGAAGAGAAAAGAAAAATTATATTTCACCATGCGATGCGGCTTGATAAGTTTACGTGCAACGGCAACTTTTTGTTTTGTAAAAGAAAACCGATTAATTTATAAAATTAATTATGCAAGCGTTTTTTTTAATAAAAATACACCGATTCTAAAAAAATACATAAATGTTAGGTAGATAATGTAACAATATGCCTAAAATGAAATCTATATTTTGTGTATTTTCAGTATCACAAAGTCAAATATATTTATAAAATGTATTAGAAATGTTCACAACAAATATAAATAAAAATAAATTAAAGTGTTTTTTCTGGTCAACTAGCTGCTAAAATTAAAAGAAAACATTTCTGTTTGTTTATAAAGGCTAATTATCGATTTCACATTGTTCCCGTATTTTTATCTTAAATTAAATTTGTCAAATGACTTTATTTATTCCAAAAATATCGACATTAGGTTCAGGATTTTAAAATAAGAAAGCAATTTACTAGAAATGATAATTGAAAAAAAACATTTTAGACTTATTTTACATTAAATTTTCTTGCTGAAGCATAAAAGAAAAATCGGTTAAGAATGTTCCGGAATCGAAATAGAAATCGACCTACATTACTTTCATTTTCTTACAAATCGTCGCCAAAAATGATCCGAATTTAAATGAAAAATCTACTAACGCCAATAACTGTTTGAAATCCCTCTTCTAATATATAAAACAAATAATCTTCTCATTTGCTAAAATCGGATTTTTAAGAAAAACATTTTAACTCTATTTATGTAAAATCGCACTTATGTCTTACACTGCATTTAATTTTCTAGCTAAAAACGTTACAAAATCAGATTTTTAAGGAAAACAACTTCCTAACTCCAAAGTATGGTATGAAAATATCTCCACAAGGCTATGGTACATCTAATCTCGGGTTCATACCCTGAGCTCTAACAGCGTTTTCACCAAAAGGAAAAGTCACTTAACGGCTCGCTGCAGTAAAAGCATAAACAATTTATACAACACGTATTACACTATATATTTTTTTATTGCGCCAATGCTCCAATAGTCCCATTTGTTTACAAAGAGATGTTTAGTATACTGCTGTAAGACTGAACTCAGCGAAAAAACGGCGATGTCATTTTTTTTTCCTTTGACGTCACACTTTCATTTATTAAAAGATTTGCAGCCAAAATAAGTAATTTAATGATACTGAAAGATTTTAACATCAATGTAGCTGTCGACCTCGTGTTTTCCTAATGTAGCCAAAGGCTGAATTTTTTTTCTAATTGACACAGCTTAACATTGTGAAAGGCATGAGTGTGTGATTTCTGAATAAAATTGTGTATTTATATACTAGCCAGATAGACCTGCGGCCCGCGAGTCTTAATTTGCGTATCACATATATAGTGTATTAGAAACAATTAAAATAACAATGTTAGAAGTAAAGCGAATGCGTTAATATTAAAATTAATATGAATGGAACTAAAAAAATAGCTAATCGACCTAATTAAGACGTTTTCTGTTCAGCGCATGCGTGACCTTTCAATAGTGTCTAATGTAAGAAGCGCGCGATGTCGAGTTATTTGGCTAAGTTGCAGCTATAGCGAACGAATGTATGTAAAAATGCTTTAAAAAAAACTAATTTGAAGGTTAATTGGTTTACAATATGTAATGAATGGACTACATTTAGTATGATCATGTGTTAAGGTAAAAACTATCTTTGCGAATTAGATCTAGATATAGGCTTCATGAGATTTTAAGTTCTCCTTTCGGTCTTGTCTAATGAAAGAAGCGCGCGATTAATGGGATATAAACAGGGGCGGACTGGGTATCAAAATCGGCCCGGGCATTACCATAGAAACCAACCCACAAATGTCATGTCATATATTTTCGGTGTTTATGGTGGGGGGGAGGGATTTTAAACCTCTACGCCATTTATATATATATATATATATATATATATATATATATATATATATATATATATATATATATTATATATATATATTAGTGTGTGTCTATATGTAATTAATCTTCATTACATTCTTATCTTTCATTCTTTCAAACGTTTTTTCTACCCTAGAATACTCTTTTCCTATAATTAGTGAAAGGCAGTATACACCGCCAAGGGACAGGTAGGGAGTCTGGGGGAGCGCTGTAAGCTCCCCCAGTCGCCCCGGACCCAAGCATTATTTTCGTTATTTTAAGCTTTAAAAAATGCATATTCTGAGGTATCTACAGTGCAATTAGCCTGCTACTCTTTCGCTAAAAAAAATAAAAAACTAAATCTTCTATTCAGTGGAGTCCAGCGACTGGTAGAAAAAGGTAAAATGCTTTAGTTTTTGTATTGGAAGTGGAGGGGTGGGGGGGAGGGAAACCACAAAACCCCTTTTGGCTACGCTCATGAAATTTGGTGACTGTAGTTTGCTTAAGTTGGCTGCACTGGGGAAGTAAGTAAAGTTTCCCTTTCAGACAATGAGATCTGAGGCCGGTGATGGTTTGAACTCCTCCCCTCTCGGCTTCGCCCATGTATTTTATCATAGGTGTAAGCCTAATTCTATTCAAAATATATAAAGTTTGATAACGCATCGAAAACTGGATGTATACTTTCGTAGGCTTACATAATGTATTCTATTTATACATGTATGTAGTCTGAAAACTATAAACACTACAATAGCAGCCTTAATGAGTTTCAAACTTTTTGGTATTACTTATAGATTACAGACGTTTCTTCAAAAAAATTACAATAATCAAGTCCTACGCATTTCACGTGTCAATCTAGTCATGCATGTTGATCTGTGACTTAAAATATGCTAAGTCATTGGTTTTCCTGGCTGACTCAGGCAACCCATTCCTTTAAATTTGTATCACCACAAATACAAAACTAGGGGTCTATCGAGCCGTCGTCCTCCCTACATTGCTCTATGACTTAGAAACATGGATAGTGTACAGTTAACATGCAAAGAAACTGAATCACTACCACGACATGTCTGTGAAAAAATACTGAATGTCAAATGGCAAGACCAAATACCAGATACTGAAGTCCTTCAAAGAGCGGTTCTGCAAAGCATCCACACAATCCTGATGCAGTCCCAGCTGCGATGGGCAGGACACGTATGCAGAATGGAAGACCACCGCATCCCTAAACGACTCTTGTATGGCCAACTAAGCGAAGGAAAGCGCTCGCAAGGTGGTCAAAGAAAGCGCTTTAGGGACACCCTCAAAGCTTCTCTGAAGGCGTTCAGCATAGACCCAGCCACCTGGGAGACAGAGGCACATGACAAAGCATCATGGCGTCGCGCTGTGAAAAGTGGCGCACAGGTTTCTGAGGAAAAGAGAACCAAGCTGGCAGAAGAAAAACGCCAGAGAAGAAAAGCAAGGCCAATGACACTAGCTCCAGCTGGAATAACCTGCCTAATGTGCGGCCGAACATTCCGGGCTCACATAGGTCTCACCAGCCACACGAGGAGACATAAAACCCCAGTGCAAAGCCCTCAGCCCCCTGGACGATAAAGTGGTCATAATCGAACTACGATGGACGAACTATATATATATATATATATATATATATATATATATATATATATATATATATATATATATATATTCCTTTACCAGATAAGAGAAAGCATAACGGTTAGAGAGGTACTTCTAAATGTGAAAAGCTCTTGCTTCGTCCTAGTACATTCTCAAAAACGCGATTTGTATATGAATATATTATTTAAAATATAAATGATTCTAAATCTCCTTTCATTAAATATCGGATATGACAGCGCTATATAAATTATTGTAATTATTATAATAATTTTCATTATTAATGACTAAGCATAAGTTTGCCATTAATCATAAAGGTACAAATATTGATTTCGATCTAGATTTTATGTTTTAATTAATTTTTTTTTTTTAAGCCTTAAGTGTAGTATTTTTAGATCTATGTTATTACAAATAAACAACAAGAAACTTACTTTTTTCTTTTCAAATCGCAGAAACTAGAACTTTATACCCATATTGAGCTATGAATACGTTGGGTCGTTTGCAATTTCGCGGCTGTGTGTATGTGTTCAAGTTAACTTCTATTAAGTTTTGTTAAAGAGCTAATTGTCTCCCCTTTTGCCGCGTTATATTAATGTTTTCTAACTTAACCTCTCCCATCCCTCTTTTTCGTTAACTTTCAATGGAACCATCAAAAGACGGGGGAGGGAAGGAGCAAAACAAAAATAGGAGTGCCATCAAAGGCCCATGCCGACCAGCAAAGTGATCAGGCCAAACACAGTCTTGAAGACATCAAAGTAGTGTTGAAGGCCATGCCGCTCGTGCATAGCAGAATGTACGGTCTAACGTTTTACAAATGATAACACGTACAGTGTATAGTGTTATTCTTAAATTTTATTCTTGTTGAATTTCAAACAATATTAATTGTAATAATAATTTAAAAAAACAACAACAACAACAAGAAAACGTGTTCGGGCTTTTGTGTCTTGCTGCTGTCACTTTTTTTAAAAGTTGTCTGCATTTAATTTTTTTTTCTTTGGTCGCGACTAGACCGGCCCATTTGGTACCGGCCCACCGGGCATTTGACGTTTGCCCAGATAACCAGTCCGCCCCTGGATATAAAGTACGTCAGGACGTCTTAATTCCCAGATATAATGAACGAATTTATATAAAAAATGCTTTTGAAACACACATTTAAAGGTTAATTTTATTAAAGAATGAAATCAATAGACTATATTTTGTATTTGCATGTGTCAAAGTAAAAAACTATCTTTGCAAAGTGTAGTTCTTAAACTTAGATCTAGATCCTTTCGGTCATGTCTCATGTAAACATGGCTATATGACCTAGATCCATGAAATAGTAATACTTTCATAGAGTTGGGCAACTTTTTTTTTAGGATCTTAAGCTTGTTTAGGACTACTTTACATATGTTATTGTTCCAGTTAGTACCCAAGGAACATAAGTTTTATTAAGATTGATCAAACGATTTTTATTTTTATTCTGCACATACATACATGTATAGGCCTACATACATGCATTCGCCTTACTTTATGCTTTGTATTATAGATACATACCAGAATTGGTCGTTTTAAAGTATAGGATAAATAAATAAATTACATATATGTATATATACAGTAGACTGTTTGGAATAGCTGGTATGTTTTTAAAAAACATCTTAACCAAGAAAAGGTTTCTCGTTCCAATTATGACTCCTGACGAGTCAAACATCAGGACGCTACAGTAGTATATTGTATACTGGCTAACAATGGTGGACTCACACAATTCTGGCTACAACAGCCCCGATGAATATCTGGCATCTCGATCGACACACTACGTGCATAAACTTTAGCACAGCCAGACTCTCATTAATCTCATCATGACAAACACCAGACCTTAACCCCCAGAGGCTTTACTTTTTTTTTTTATGAGATGGCTTAGATTTACTAGAGGTCTCATCCATATACGTCGTCTGCATACATGCAATAACTGTATCACAACTCCTTCATTTCGTTTCTTGAACTTATTGACTACTGTACATTTGGTATATCAGTCCATTGATACACACATGCCTTTTCGGCTTTTTAAACATGTTATTTTTTTAATGTTCATAAAATATGCTTAACGAGTAGTACAAACAGGCTACGACCGTTGATTAGTTCTTAGGTTTTATATCATTTTTTAAGGCCTTAAATATCCTCTTCATTTTTGAAGTTTAAATAAATGAGAAGCATTTTAACCATCAACCGAACATACTTTTTTAGCCCATGAATTAGTGTAACTGTTATAATGAAATTTTAAGGCCCGCTCTCTCTTTCCTTCTCTCTTTTTTCGCTCTTAGGAACCCTCATTTCGTTTTTTTTTACCTGATTTGGTAAGATCCGCTTTTGCATGCTCTCATATTTTGGGCCTGTTAATTTTAGTAGCACTTTTACTTATCCGCTCC
This sequence comes from Biomphalaria glabrata, assembly GCF_947242115.1. Taxonomy (NCBI): domain Eukaryota; kingdom Metazoa; phylum Mollusca; class Gastropoda; family Planorbidae; genus Biomphalaria; species Biomphalaria glabrata. The sequence continues at coordinate 17,111,271 of NC_074726.1, forward strand.
CCGGCCAACAACAAAAAGTTATTCCTTCGTGAACATTCCCGTTCCCCTTTCTACATCTTGGTATTTCGTTCTCTCTAATTAAGAAGAAATATTAATTAGTTTTTAATGATTGTAATCGTTTCTTTGACCCATTTTAAATGGCAATAGACCCTTTCAATGCTATTATGATTTACTTGTTTTGACAGTGTTACAAAGTATCATTCCATACTCTCTCCAAAAAAAGAACAAGACTCTAAATCTATCTTGTTAATGCTATTGGGATTGGTTTTGTTTTTCATTTAATAATAATAACGCTTGTCTTGGAGTCCGAAGATTAGTAAGAAATACAGTATTTTCCGTGGCTGCGCAACCTCAGCTGTGACCTACATATTTTGCCACATCCAGGGCAAGCATAACAGTCACAGACCAAAAGCTTGCTGACAGTGTCACTCAATTTTAACACAGCATTAATTATTATTTATTTCAACCTTATTATTTCCCCTTCCAAGTCCAATTTTATCCCCAATTCCCATCTTTTCCCCTTTTCGCTAGATTTACTCTACCACATTGCCAATCTGTGCAATTCTCCATTATTCTATTCTAGTGTCAAATCTGTCAGCCCTGTTGACTTTATCACTAGCGTGTGACGATCTAAGCTCCTCTCATATTGCGATGCAGCCAGACTGTCTCTTCCCCTTTGTCTAGACCAGTGGTTCCCAAACTTTTTTATCTCGTAGACCCCTTGCCATGTTTTCTGCTTTTCGGTAGACCCCCTGCCAGTGGCGTAGCAAGGTACCCTTGGGCCCGGGTTCAAGAACATCTTGGTGGGCCAGGGTTCAAGAACATCTTGGTGGGTCCCCTCCAGCCAATAAGACAAATTTAGTGTGTGACAAAAATGAGTAATCTAAATGCAAAGACATTCTAATGTAAAGATCGTACCTTTTTTAAAAAAATAAGTTATTCGAATGGATATTTTTAAGGTCATACGATGTGAATGAGTGGGCATTGCATCGTATTGGTTTCAAAATCACCACCGCAAGAAAACAAAGAAACAAACAAACTTTGTTGAGAATGTATTGGCATTGGCATCATATTGGTTTCAAAATCAACCACCGCAAGAAAACAAAGAAACAAACTTCGAATGGATGGTTTTGAGGTCATACGATGAGAATGTATGGGCATTGGCATCGTATTGGTTTCAAAATCAACCACCGCTGGAATCCGCTATCGGAATAATTTAATTAGGCACTCGCTGAACCTCCAAGAAAACATTTAACATCTATATTTCATTTAGTATGGGGATCCAAACCAGGACTTGTGTGACAGGCTCGAGCTAAATGGGAGATGGGATAAACACGACTTGGTGTTGGACCGAATCGATGTTGGAAATCAAGTGCCAGTGCTTCTTGTGACTGAATTAGAGACAGTATTATAAGCGCACATTCTTAAAAGCACGGGATAAAATGATATTATTAATTAATATCTATTCGTTTTAAGACACATTAGGAAGTAATATGTAAGCATGTAGTTTAAATATTGGACTATTAGTGTTAAGTTAAATTTTAATTTAGGTGATGGTCAGATGTATACGACGTAACCACTGCCTGCTACATAAGTAAATATCACACCATTACTGCGATGACTATAGGACAGTGTTTCTCAAACTTTTTTGTCTGCCGGCACAGTAAACAAACTACAAAAATGTCGCGGCACACCAAGAAGAGCAACAGTTGTTTTATAATAAAAAGAATAAAAGATTTAACCTGTTTTTAAGTATTACATTTAATGTGAAGGGTGTGCCTGTTTTTGAGAGCAAATACGATCTAATATAGGCTCCAAAGTCGACAAACAAACTCGCATTTCATCGTCTATTGTAAGAAATCTCTCTCTTTTCTTAGACTTGATTTCAGTCAGTGCTGAAAATTCAAACTCACAAAACCATGAAGATGCAAATGGAATAATTATTTTGATTGCTTTTAAACTGATTGCAGGATATAACTTGTTGATTGAATCCAAAACACATCCAGGCTTTCTCGGCAAAACGTGACTTAAGAACTGCATCGTTTTTTAAATCACTGAGCTGCTCTTCTTCTTCAGTTGTCAGATTTGTAGCTTCATTGTTTCCAAATGGAGAGCTGACCCATCAATATTTATTGAGAGCATCTCTGCGGATCATGCAGTGAACAACTAATACATTTGGATTTTCTTGACGCACAAGATTGACGAGTCCCTTACTATTTCCCTACATGGAAGGACAGCCATCGTTGCAAACGCTGACACAGTTTTTCCACTGTAGTTTCAATAGCAAAATGTTTTCGTTCACCACTTTGAAAATATCTTCGTCTTTGGTCGTAGTTGGTAAGTCTTTGCAAAATAATAATTCGTTGACACATTTTTCATCCTTTATGAACCGAATAAAAGCTAGCAGCTGGGCTTTGCTGCTAACATCAGTGGATTCATCAACTTGAAGAGACCACAGGAGAGACACTTCATCGTCAGTCACGTCGAAGTGTTCGCAGATTTGATCTCGTAAATCTGACGATAAGTCTTCAATTCTGCGCAAGATAGTACCATTTGACAAAGGAACTTTTTTAACTTTTTCGGCGGCATCGGGTCCAAGGATAGTTTCAACAACTATTGCTAAAGATGGTGCAATGGCTGATTCAGCCTCTGTGTGTGCTTTCTTGCGTTTACCTAATAACTGAGCAACCTTATAACTTCCAATTAATCCATTTCTGGCAGCTTTAGGTAGTTCGTAAGTTTCTTAGCTTGTTTATTTTGTTGAGCCCTGATGTTTTCCAAGTATTCCTTCGGTTGCGCTTTTACGGCTGGATGTTTTGTTTCCAAGTGTCTCTTCAATTGGCTTGAAACAAGCGCCTCAGAGTTGCATTGCAGATCAGACAGAATGGCCGTGTAACATCTTCAGGTCCAGAAGATATGAAACCATATCCGATGCAATCTTCTTTGTACCTTCGTTTGGTTCCTTGCTTTTCATTGAACGCTTTCGCAGTTTCATTCTTGCTAACGTATTTCTCCATGGATAACAATGAATAAGGCTTAGTGATAATTTGTTATTATTAGCATACACCTAAACAATTTACAAGAAACACATCGCTTATTATGGTTACCAATTCAAGAACTGCTGTGCGTCTGCTAAGGTGGCCTAAATTTGAGTCATTATAATAATATATGTATAGTGGACAATTCCATAACCTGAATAGCTAACACCCGTTTCCGACATTATGGAGCGATCCACTACTATTACTGGTCGTTGCAAGTGGGGATGTCGTCGCAACGTAAACCTGTGTAACGCCTGCACGTGTGGCGTTCTGAAAACTCCCGCGGCACACCTGCAAATCTTCGGCGGCACACTAGTGTGCCGCGGCACACAGTTTGAGAAACACTGCTATAGGACGTAACCACCGCCTGCTACACAAGTAAATATCACTCCAGTACTGCGAGGACTATAGGACATAACCACTGCCTGCTACACAAGTAAATATCACACCAGTACTCCGGGTTCAAGAACATCTTGATGGGCTCCTCTCCAGCCAACAATACAAATTTAGTGTGTGACAAAAAATGAGTAAACTAAATGTAAAGACATTCCAATGTAAAGATCGTACCTTTTTTTTAAAAAAAGTAATTATGTCATAACGTTTGATTCAGATAGGACTGTATATAAGTAATAGTGTCTTAAAAATCAATGTTTTTACAACTTCTTAACAGAGTTAAACTACTTAAAAGTGTTTCAAATGAACAAACAAATGTTCTTCCTAAGTTCTAAGGTGGGCTCCAACTGGCCTTGAGGCATGGGCCCAAGCGTAATGAGCTCCTTCGCGCAATGGTTGCTACGCCACAGCTGTGGGCCCCTATTGCTTGTGGGCCCGGGTTCATTGAACCCCTTCGCGCCATGGATGCTACGCCACTGCCCCCTGCTTAACTTATATTGCATTTTTGCAAATTCATCAACTCCATTGTTTAAAACTAATTTCTAGCTGTAGTGGGTGTAAGAATGAAAAATAGAAATTTATCTTTTTTTATTCATAAAATTCAAATTTAAACCAATTAAAATAACAATTAATATTTTTTACTGGAATCACCAAAACACGCTGGAAATGTCTTTTTTGCACGTCTATTATCCGTTGCTATGGATATTATGTTTCATATAGGAATTTGTTGTTCTATGACGTAACCATCAAACATTAAAAATTAATTAATCATTAGACTTGCTGCCCACCTAACAGAAGGAATACTGAATTCAAACCTCTGCTGCGTGCAACTTTACCCAAATACTGGAAACGTTTCGTGGGTCAACCCTGTTAAAAATAAGAAGCCTGCGAGCCTCAACCAGTTTGAAGCACACAGCATTACATTCTGTCAGAGCCTGTGATATCGCTTATCCAAAAACTGTATGTATGTCGTTTGCAAAGAAGTACATAAGAAGCCTTTAATTTTATAGCTCATGCCTTCAATGTGCCATTGAACTGTATTATTGCTTAAAGAAATTGTTTTAATAATATCTGATGTAGGTTTGTGTAAAACAGTTTTTACAACTACAACGGCTGATAAAATCAATGTTTTACCTATAGTGTTTTCCGGTTTTTGCTATAAGTAAAGAGATATTGTAAGTCGCCTACAAACCATCATCTTCTCTATATGATGTCGAAGAGGGATTTTGTGAGTCTATTCTGAACTTTATCTTTGAGTGTTCGAAAGTTTTTCAAACCATTATCTATTTTGTCAGGGTGGCATCGTCTCAAACGATCCTCCAGCGTAATTGGTTTCATTTCGTCATAAAACCGCTTATTTGACAAGGAAAGAATGAGTCCCAGTTTTAAATAATCAACAGTTTTTCTTTTTTTGTTTAACATTAGTTACATGTAGACAAAATTAAGCTAGTGAAATAAGTATTGAAATTAAATGCTACAATTTTTCGTTTGAATAGCATGATACATATTTAAAGGATTAACTAAGGTACAAATCATAGATTAGTTTAGTAAATAATTACATTAATGGGATGTGAAAATTAAAGTCGCAACATGATTAAATGAAATTTATTATCGTAGACCCCCGTAGACATCTCATAGACCCCCAATTTATTTTTTCACTTTCGTAGACCCCTTGGAAGTCTTCGTAGACCCCTGGGGGTCTATATAGACCACTTTGGGAATCACTGGTCTAGACCATGAGCGCACGTCACGCTTGACCTCTAGCCAGGTGTTCTTAATACCTCATTAGCAAATGATTGTGAAAAGCTAATATTGACCGGATGTCACATTATCTATCTTGACCTGTTGGCTCAATACCACGACTTCCAGACCTCCGTTCCTGTTGAACCCACCCTTAACTCCGTGGCTGGAGGAAGGAACCTTGGGATCAACGAACTCTGAGTACTAAGTTCTACACCTGAAGTCAATTCTTAGCACCCGCAGCCTGCCTAATCATCGTTGATTTTGCCCCACCCCCGGTGTGTGACTCGCACTTCGAGGAGACATTATAGCCGGGCTATTACTAATTCAACTGCAGTACTTCGGCTGAAGTTGGCACCTCCCAAGCTGATGCTCATGCTAGCAGGCTAAAACGGTCTACAGCACCAAGGCAGAGGGATAAGCTTCTAAGACCACGATCGAACCAAGGAACATAAGAGCTAAGTCAATAGGGCATTTACACCTTTGTACAGTCAGTAGTTAATATGAGGAGTTAACCATCTCATTTATCTTTACTTACTTTATATGTTACTAACTTACTTAGGGATGTATGATTTTACTGCTCATTTTTGTAACTCCTCCCCCTTTTATCTTTATTTACATTAAACATTTTATATTGTTAACTAAAGGGATTCTTTTCTCTATTGTATGCCACCTGTAGAACTCTGGTCGATGGTGACATCTCACTGGGATGTCTTCTGCTGATTCTTAACTAGCCGACATAATTATATTTCATTTTGATGTCTTCTGTTGATTCCTGACTAGCCGACATATCTATGCATATTTTATGAATATTCAATAAATAAAATATTTAAAAGGCGTTTAAAAGTCTGTTTAACCACGGACTGAAAAAGGTAAAGTTGTAAATTTGCTATTTTTTCACTTTGATCTCTTTATTTTAATATAAATTCATAAGTAAGTTCATAGTACTTATAGCTATCAAAAGGGTGATTTATATATATATATATATATATATATATATATATATATATATATATATATATATATATATATATATATATATATATATATATTTATATACCTATCAACCATTTTTAAAGCAAGATGAAAAAGTCAATGGTCTCATATTCACTCATTCAAAGTTATGAATCAAATGTTCGTTTATATGTTATATGTAACTAATGAGTGAGTACAACTAAACAACAGGGGCCATCTACAAGTTTATTTTGTAACTCCCTTTTGTCAATGTCAGTTGCTTATTTTATTTTGATGTGTGCTTTTCATTAAAAAATATAATGATGCGTTATTTCAATTTTGACATCACATTTCGGGAATATCTGTCTCACTATATCAGATAAAATGAATATCATAGATTTAGGCTATAAGGCATCTCTTTGAGATCAAAGATTAGAGAGGATTGAAGGATTGTACCTAGCTATGTAAGATCGATAAATCGTCACGCAAGGCCATGTTCTGTTCTTTACATTACTTGCACTTGTTGCAGCATGACAAGATTCTGACGATATTCGTTTTTGTTTTTTGTTTTTACATGTTTCAGAGTTGAAGATAGTTTACTTCCTAGTCCAAACCTCCCGCAGGACGACGGGGGATGGGAGCGGGCAGGGTTTGAACCCTCGACCGTCGATAAATCCGAACGACAGTCCAGCGTGCAAACCACACGACCAGGCAGCCATCGCTCTTATAATCTACTAGCAACTTTTCCTGCTACTGATATCATGATAAATCACCATTGGATCAATCAAAATTGTAACTTGTTATAAATATAAATTCGAATTCCATATTAACTCAGTACTTATTATTCTAATGGTATTGACATTTCAAATATATATATATATCGTAGGTTGCTTTCCTATAGACAACTTTCCACTTAAAATTTTTTTTTGCTACCAAATGTTAACTTTCATATTTTGTATCTTTGAATAATCGTGTCCATGGGCATAGCTAGGATTCTTCAAGGGGTTCGGGGCAATTATTTACGTATTAAGTGCTAATCACAACTAGGGTGGGTGTGGGGTGGAATTTTTTTACTTTTTTTTTTTTTGCTTTAATGTTTTTGATTGAAGTGTAAAATTTAATGTTAAACCATTACTTGCCCCGATGGTTTTTTTTTAATTTAAAAGTCCCTCTTCTGGTTTCGCAGTTAAGAACACACTGCTGAACACTGTAGAGCTGAAGTGCAACGGTTCAGAAAGACTCCTATCACTACGCATTAACACATCTATTGGACACGTAACTTTGATAAGTACCTACGCTCATTCTTTGAGTTCCACACCAGAAGCCAAAGATATGTTCTACGACAACCTTTCGTCTGCTCTTAGTGAGATCCCAAATACGGAACAGGTTATCATCCTCGGCGACCCCAATGCACGCGTTGGATCTGACAACTCTGCATGGGACAGCTGTATTGGGCGTTTTGGTGTCGGAAAAGTAAAAGAAAATGAACAATGGCTCCTCGAGGTTTGCTCACTTCACTCCCTCTGTGTCACAAATACCTATTTCAAGACTAAACCACAGCACAGAGTATCTTGGCGGCAGCCTCGCTCCAAACACTGTCAGCAACTAGATTTAATTATGGTAAGACAAAAGTGCTTAAAATCTGTCATGCTTACCAGGTCCTATCAGACTGTGACACAGATCACTACTTGGTATGTTGTAAGATAAAAAAAATCGACCATACCGAGCAGATTGGAAGACTCCAATCGGATGTAAGCAAGATGTGCCACCCTGATCTTTGCGGAATCTTTTGAACGCGACAACAAGAGTGCTTTTGGAAATACAGCAACAGAAAAATGGGAACACCTCAAGTCCACCATACCAAAGACTTTCCTAGACATCTTTGGAAGAAAACATACAAAGCCAAACGATTGGTTCGACTCTAAATCAACTATACTAGCACCTGTCATCAGAGCAAAGAGAGATGCACTCGCTACATACAAGGCGAAACCTACCCAATGCAATCGGTTAACTCTGAAAGAAGCTAGAGCCACTGTGCAGAGGACAGCACGGATCTGTGCGAATGAATACTGGATAGAGCTCAGTGAAAATATTCAGCTCGCTGCTCAAGCAGGCAACATATGAGTGATGTATGAAGGAATCAAAAAGGCTCTAGCACCTGCCCAAAAAAAGTCAGCACCTCTCAAATCACATCACTGAGGAAATCATCACAGACAAGAGCGAACAACTGCACAGATGGGTCGAACATTACTCCGAACTCTACGCCACAACAAGCTCAGTCTCTGCCTCAGCCCTTAACGCTATCAACCAATTACCTACAATGAATGAACTAGACGAAGTACCCACCCTATTAGAACTCAACAAATCCATAGACAGCATGGCTGCCGGCAAAGCGCCTGGATGTGACGGTACCCCCCCCCCACAAATCTTCTGAAACAATACAAAACTACACTAAGCCAGCCTGTACATGAACTACTCTGCAACAGGATCTGCGGGATGCAAAGATCATCACCTGTACAATAACAAAGATGACAGAAGCGACTGCAACAACTACAGGGGAATCTATCTCCTAAGCATTGTAGGCAAAGTATTTGCTCGAGTGATACTTCCCAGGCTACAAAACTTGCTTATCGAATCTATCCAGAATCACAGTGCGGCTTTCGCTCAGAGAGATCCACAATTGACATGATTTTCTCCATCCGTCAACTTCAGTAAAAGTGCAGAGAACAAAGAATGCCTTTGTACATTGCATTCATCGACCTGACAAAGGCCTTTGATCTAGTCAGCAAGGAAGGTCTCTTTAAATTCTTACAGTTAATAGGCTGTCCACCCAAGCTGCTAAATATTATTGTCTATTTCCACCAAAATATGATGGGTACAGTGCAGTTCAACGGCGCCTGCTTCGAAAGTTTCAATATAAACAGATTAGTCAAACAAGGATGTGCCCTCTTTGGAATACTCTTTTCAATGCTAATCCACCAGGCGTTCGACAAATCCAACGAAGGCATATATCTTCATTCCAGATTCGATGGGAAACTTCTAAATATTGCTCGACTGAGGGCCAAAACTAAAACCAGAACCACCCTCATAAGAGATATGCTCTTCGGGGACGATTTGTTGATTTGAGGCACATCGGCACAATTTAGGCCATGTCGTGCCTGCAGTCCCTCAAGGACCACTCTCTCTCTAAACAACAAGGGCCAGATTCTATACAGTCATATAATTAAAATCAAGGTCTATTCACAGTTAAAATAGTAAAGGTAGTAAAAATTTAAATATTTGGTAAAAATCTAATGTAAATAGTGCATGTTCACAAATTCAGAAATCAGATCTTCGTAGATAGCCCCACTTCCCGAATAAAGCCCAGTACCTTCCCAGGGTCGACATTATTAAATAGTGTTTTTAGATTAGTGGCTCTAAAATATTTCGCCCTGACATCCTGGTATCTGGGGCAATCAACGAGGATATGTTCCACGGTGAGGCGAGAGTCACAGTACTCGCAAAGTGGGGGCTCCTCTCTCTTCAGTACAAAAGAGTGCGTGATGTAGGTGTGGCCAATCCTAAGTCTGGACATGGTTGTGCTACCACGCCTTGTCAGACCCTTAGATGTGGGCCGCCACCTGACATCCGCCACAATCTGCCTGAGTTTACTGTGAGTCTCAGCCTCCCATCGGTTCTGCCACTCTCGATAGGTGGCAGAGGCAATACTTTGTCTCAGGTCCGAGTAGGGCTTCGGGGACGACGCAGCGGTAGTGAGGAGCTTCAGTCACTAATGTCCTGCTTCTCTAAGGCTTGCAAAGAGTATGGCCTAACCATTAGCATGGGACCACCTGCTACAGCACCACCCTCTATCCTCATTGACGACAACAAGCTTGATGCCGTAAACGAATTCTGCTACCATGGATCTAAATTACAAAGTGGCCTGTCACTAGAAGAGGAGATAAAAAAACGCATAGGGAAGGCCGCATCAACCTTAGCTAGACTCCGACCAAGAGTTTGGGAAAACAAGAAGCTCACCACAGCAACCAAAATGGAGGTCTACAAGGCATGCGTTCTTAGCACGAAACTGTACGGCAGCAAGTCGTGGACAAGCTACACAAAACAAGAGAGAAAACTAAACTCATTCCACTTGCGATGCCTTCGAAGGATCTTTAAAATAACATGGAAAGAGTGTGTTATACTGAGATCCTCGCGTGACTGGCTCAAGAAAAACTGGTTGCCCCCACCTCCGTTACATAGATGTAATAAAACGGGACCTCAAATCAGTGAACATCAATACTGACCATTGTCAAGACATAGCTCTAGACCGCACCAGATGGAGAGAGACAGTGACCAAGAAAGCTATGGATAGCGAAAGAATATGGGCCTCAGCCCTGGAAGAAAAACGGACAATGCGAAATATGGCCAGCTCCTCTACCATCGAAGCAAAAGCCACCTTAACCTGCAATATTTGTGGACGGGAGTGTCTCTCCAAAATAGGGCTCCACAGCCACAAGAGGAAGTGTGCGAGATGAACCATAGTCGTTCTACGACTGAAGGAGGCCAATGATATATATAAACTAGCCATATGTTACCCGCGGCCCGCGGGTCTTAATTTGCGTATCACTTTCGATATAGTCACTGATAGTGCTTTGTAAGCAATTAAACGAAATAATAATTTTATAAGTAAAGCAAGTTGAATTATAGTTTAAGACCTAGGAATATAGAGATTGTAACCTTTCGCGTAATGTCTAATGAAAGAATGTACGTAAGGAATTCTAAACTCGCAGATATAAGGAACGAATTTATGTAAAAATGCTTTTGAAACACAAATTTGAACCTTAATTTTATTAAAAATTGAAATCAATAGACTATATTTTGTAATTTTCATGTGTCAAAGTAAAAAACTATCCGTGCAAAGTGTAGTTCTTAAAATTAGATCTAGAACTAAATCCTTTTGATCTTTTCTCATGTCAACATTGTAAACATGGCCTTGATTTATAAGATACTATACTTTCATAGAGTCGGTCAGCTTTTTTGTTGTTGAGGGTGTTAAGTTTGTTTTAGGTCTACAAAACATACACTATAGTACCAGTTAGTACCCGAGAAAAATGTATGCCAAATTTTATCAAGATTGGTCAAACGGTTTTGATTTCTATTCGGCGCATACATACATACATACATACATACGCCTTACATTCTACTTTATAGTATTATATATATAAGCTTAATCACCCCCCCCCAACCAAATTCCATGAGCGTAGCCAAGGGGGTTTAAATCCTCTTTCAGAAGATTTTGAGTGTTTAAAGGGAGTGTTTGATTTTAACCGCTCGCCAGAGGGTTTTGAGTTCACAACTCCCTCCAGAGTGTTTTGAAGTAAAAAGAAACATTTGCAATATAATATTAAAGCAAACTATACTTTCACCTTCTTTACCTATCAATTAGTCCGTTGAACCGTTGGAGCACCACACAAGAGTCTGTTGACTGTTTTTTCAATTCCTCTCTGTCCCTTGCTTTGGGTAACATTTCTCCCAACAAGCCTATCCAATCTTTTATGTTGTCTTCCCATCGTTTTCTCTGTCTGCTTCTTCTTCTTTTTCCTGGTACCGTTCCCTGAAGAAAGGTCATTTCGAGCACTGGAGACCGTAGAGTTTAAGTCTGCATTTTTTTGACAGTAGTTAGAAGGTTATCGTTGACACGAAATGCTGTATTAATCCTGTCAACAAATACTATGAGCGTAGCCAAGGGTTTTTTTTAGTTTAACCCCCCCCCCCCTATAGTGTTTTGAGGTTAAAAACACTCTCTTCAATATAAAATTTAATCAAACTAAAGTCGTCATAAATTCTACAAGCGAAAACGGTTCTAACTATTTTCATAGAAATTTAACAGTCGCTGTATATCCTTGGGAAAAGAATTATTAGCTCGTTGACCACACTGGGAAAACTCTAGTTTGACATTTTAACTTGTCTCGATAACTGATCTGTTTATTAATTTAAAGTTGCTTTCAATTTATTGATAGATTTACGTAAATTAAATATATCCAGGTCATTGGTTAATACGCATGACTAAATGCATGACGCGTAGGACGTAATCATCTTATTTTTTGAAGTAACGTCTGAATTATATAAGATAAGATAAGAAGTAGATCTAGACTAGATCTTAAGAGTTCTACGTCTAATGAAGGAACCAAAAAAACAATTGGTTTCTTATACACTTCCCTCTGTCCGATTCAGTAACATCGTTCGTTCCAGCAGCTGATGGTTTTAAAATCACGGGTTCGATACCCGGTTTGAACCAAACATTTTTTTCTAAATTGTATTATATTTTAAGTTGTCTGGAGAATGTCTTTTCTGGTTGAATCGTCTGTTGTCGTCGAGCACGAGCTTTTGTGAAATATTTGATGAATAGAACTGGTTGAAGATTTTTAAAAATATATCGTCCATATAGTTGTGACAGGTGGGGAAATGTGACGTGTGTTTGGCGCGTTTAATGTCTAGGGGATGATTATTTTTAAAGCTATCACACACCAACCTATCAGCATATGAATCGGGAGCAGACACGCAACGAGACAAGCAATGAAAGATAGATACAAAAGTTAAAAATGAAGAATATTTATTTACATAAATATACATATAAGAATAAAAAGGGGGAGGGTTTGCATCTATCTCTAAATAATACTAGATTTAATCATCACTCTGGCACTTAATAAGAGAGTATGTCACTTTGTCCTCTGACTTAGCTGGTTGTCCTGTTGATGTCGCAGCTGGCTGTGTCCTGGCTTGAGGTTCTGAAGCTGGAGGTGGCGCTCTAGCGAATAGAGGGACGCCGGTGATATAGTTCTTGTGGAGTCTCAATCCCAAGTTCTAATATCTGTAGTGGGCACAGTAGGGCGGGTGGCCGGCTACCGTGGGCACAAGGTTACTGCGGGCAGAGCTGATCTGCCGTGGGCAGCGTAGTTGACAGGATATGTCCAGTGAGTTGCAGAGGGTTGGCGTAGCTATGACGTCTCGCACAGACCTGAGTCCATAGGGACGTCGCACCTAATAAGATGACAGGTGGGCTGTCGAATAGGCGGGCAATGCCGATAGCGCCAAGTAGTAGAGTTGAGTAGTGTCGTGTAGACACTGAACAGCAAATGGCAAATAGTTGAGTAGTGTCGAGTAGACCCTAAGCGGCAAATAGGCAGTAGGTGATTCTCGATAGCAAATAAATAGGCAGGTAAATAGGCCGTTGATCCAATAAATAGGCAGGTAAATAGGCAGACACCTAAGGGAGGCTGCGGATAAATAAAGACAAGTTAGGACATGTCTCTCATACATCTTATCGATGCCCTCGACTGAGGTGCATTCGTAAGATTGGTAAAATTGCTTTAGAGCACAAAGGGGAGATGATGACAAATGGGATTTGGAAAATAGATGGCAGATAGTAGCAATATAGGAATGTACATAAAAGGGGAAATAATAATATAAAATGTACATAGAAGGGGAAATAATAATCTCAAATAAACAACACAAGTTGTAAGAGAAAGAAAAAAAGGGGGGGGGGGTTGAATTGGGCGGTGTTCATTGACCAAGACGGTTTGCTTACGTATGACCGTCGGTCGAGAACAATGGAGCGCGCTTGAATGGAGAGGGTGTCGGCTCAAGTGGCGCAACTCTCGTTAGAGTGAAATGAATACAGGGGAGATAAATCAATACAGGGGAGATAACTCATATCTCCTTTCTAAGCGCAGTATAAGTGCGATCGTAAAATCATAAAGGCGATCAGCCGAGATAAAGGAAATAAAATGGATGTACAAATATATATATGGTTGCTTCAACGATCAATTGAGCAACGTAGCATTAATAGATTAATGCAATTCATAAATACATACATAGGACAGTACCAGTACATAGTCTCTCCACAGCAAGTCCTATGCAGTACCTCCTCGTGGTGGCAGATGGCTAAACTGCAAGGGTCTCGGAGGAGGTTTGGCCCCAAGATGTGAGGCAGGCATGGCCCGTCGGCGTGCGGACACGCCCTGTTGCCCACAAACCAAACCCCTAGCTATAGGTCAATAGCCGCACTGCCTTGTGTGTGTGTCCCTGTAAGGTCTAAGGCTAAGGGTGATTTGATTTGATTTGATTTGTTGATTTGAGGCACATCGGCACAATTTAGGCCATGTCGTGCCTGCAGTCCCTTAAGGACTACTCTCTCTCTAAACAACAAGGGCCAGATTCTATACAGTCATATAATTAAAATCAAGGTCTATTCACAGTTAAAATAGTAAAGGTAGTAAAAATTTAAATATTTGGTAAAAATCTAATGTAAATAGTGCATGTTCACAAATTCAGAAATCACATCTTCGTAGATAGCCCCACTTCCCGAATAAAGCCCAGTACCTTCCCAGGGTCGACATTATTAAATAGTGTTTTTAGATTAGTGGCTCTAAAATATTTCGCCCTGACATCCTGGTATCTGGGGCAATCAACGAGGATATGTTCCACGGTGAGGCGAGAGTCACAGTACTCGCAAAGTGGGGGCTCCTCTCTCTTCAGTACAAAAGAGTGCGTGATGTAGGTGTGGCCAATCCTAAGTCTGGACATGGTTGTGCTACCACGCCTTGTCAGACCCTTAGATGTGGGCCGCCACCTGACATCCGCCACAATCTGCCTGAGTTTACTGTGAGTCTCAGCCTCCCATCGGTTCTGCCACTCTCGATAGGTGGCAGAGGCAATACTTTGTCTCAGGTCCGAGTAGGGAATTTGGGTTCCTGACACCGCATGATTTAGGGCTCTCTTTGCTTCTCTGTCTGCGGCTTCGTTTCCCTCAATGCCAACATGGGAGGGGACCCAGATGAAGGTGACATGCCTACGGTCGGCTGTTATTTGGTCCAACAGCTTCAGGCTCTTATGTACCAATGGGATGTCAGTCTTCATCCGCCCCAAAGCTTGCAATGCAGATTTGGAGTCGGAGCAGATTATAAATTTACTCCTTTCTGATGCTTTTACGGCCATAAGTGCAAGCAATATTGCGTGCAATTCGGCCGTAAAGATGGAGCAGCCATCGGGGAGTCTACGGGAGATTGTTTTGTTCCGAAAGGAGCAGGCACACGCGACCTTTCCCTCCATTTTGGATCCGTCTGTGTAGATGGTGCCACAATCTCCGTAGCTCTCCTGCAGTTCCCTAAAGTGGACTTGTAGTATGCTTGGGTCTGTATTTTCTTTTTTGAAATTAAGGAGGGATAAATTTAATTTGGGTTTATTCATTAGCCAAGGAGGATTCTGAGGGGTTTCTATTTTAGAGATTTGGTCAATGGGTGGGGTTAAATTTTGGATGGGTTCTCTCATTCGAAGGCCCAACGGCTGTATGGCGTTAGGCCTTCGATTGTATAATTCTACCTCTGTGGGGTTAAATATGGAGTCAAAAGCAGGGTTCGTGGGGTTGGATTTTAGCTTGACTATATACTGCATTGCAAGCTTTTTCATTCTTATATCCATGGGGAGTTCTCCAGCCTCCACATGGAGACTTGGGATAGGTGATGTACGAAACGCGCCGAGACAGAGACGCAGGGCAGCATTTTGTATTGGTTCCAGTATTTTTAGGTACGACTTCCTTGCTGCTCCATATATTATGGATCCGTAGTCTAGCTTGGATCGAATTAGACTCCGATAGAGCAGCAGCAAGGTATCTCTGTCAGCTCCCCAGTCCGTATGGCTGAGTACTCTTAGTATGTTTAATGACTTTTGGCATTTCTTCCTAAGTTCCTTAATGTGGGGGAGAAAATTAAATTTGGAATCTAAGGTGAGGCCTAAAAATTTTGTAGTTTTCACGACAGGGATCTTCTTTTTGTGTATAAATAGTTCAGGGTCTGGGTGGAGTCCCCTTAGATTACAAAAATGCATACTAACTGTTTTGGAGTCTGAGAATTTGAAACCATTATAGTTTGCCCAACCCTGAATTTTGTTTAAACATAACTGTAATTTCCTTTCTAAGGTGTTCATGTTTTTCCCATAAGTAAGAATGACAAAGTCATCGACATACAAAGAGCACTCTATGCCAGGGGACAGCGCATTTATGATGCTATTTATTTTAATGTTGAACAGGGTGACTGACAGAATGCTGCCCTGGGGTACACCCATTTCCTGGTCATGAGTGTCAGAAGCGGAGTTGCCCACTCGGACCTGAAATTTTCGATCTTTCAGGAATTCCTCCACAAAACGGGGGAGGTGTCCCTTAAGCCCCATAAGCGCCAGGTCACGTAGAATGCCATGTTTCCAGGTTGTGTCATAGGCCTTTTCTATATCGAAGAATACAGCTACTAGATGTTCTCTTCTGAGTAATGCATTTCTAATATAAGCTTCCAGCCTTACCAGGTGGTCAGTTGTTGTCCGCCCCTGCCGGAATCCGCACTGGTAGTTTGAGATCACTTTATTCCTTTCCAGGTACCAGACCAGCCTACTGTTAATCATTCTTTCCATGGTTTTGCAGATGCAGCTTGTTAGTGCTATTGGTCGATAGTTAGCTGGGTCAGAGCCGTCTCTTCCCGGTTTAGGTATCGGTATAACTGTGGCTTTCCTCCAGCTGTTTGGGAAAGCGCCTGTTTGCCACACACAGTTATAGACCCCTAGCAGGACTGCCAATGAGGGTTCGGGAAGGTGCTTGAGGAACTGGTAATGGATTTCGTCTTCTCCGGGCGCTGTGTCATGTGACTTGTCCAGCGATTCCCTCAGTTCCTCAAGCGAGAACGGTTTGTTGTAGTCTTCATTGTTCTCTGACCTGAAATCAATGGGGTGTCTTTCCTCCCTGGTTTTGACTTTTTGGAACTCTGGCGTGTAGTGTGCAGTGGATGATTTTTCTGCTATTGAGGATGCAAGGCAGTCAGCTATTTCTCTGGGGGACGTGACAGTTCGTCCTTGGTTTTTCAAATGCCCTGTTGCATTTGATTCTTTCCCTTTGATTCGCCTTACTGCCTTCCAAACCGCTCTAGCAGAAGTTTTGGCATCCAGACTGCCGACAAAACTTCTCCAGGAATTCCTTTTGGCTGACCGTATGGTTTGTCTAGCCTTTGCTCTAGCTATCCTGAATAGCTTTAGGTTTTCCTGGGAAGGATTCTTTATAAATGCAGCCAGTCGTTTTTTCCTATCACCAATAGCACTTTTGCAAGCTGTATCAAACAATGGTTTGCTAGGCCGTTTTGGAGTTGCAGAGGTTAGGGGTACAACTTTCCTGGCTATACTTAGTAGCTTGCTAGCAAAGGTATCAGCTGGGTTCTGTTCATGGAGGATATTTTCTGTGATATCCTCAGAGCATCTTTTTTGGAATTGTTCCCAATCGGCCTTATTCAGTTTCCACCGCTGAGGTCGTCCCAATGAAGGGAGATTGTTAGTAATGATGATTGGGAAGTGATCACTTCCCCGTAGATCATTGCTAACTGACCATTTAAAATCGTCCAGAAGTCCGGGGACGCATACGGTGAGGTCAATGCATGTGAATGATCCAGTTCCTGGGTGCAAGTAGGTCGGTGATGCATCATTAAGTATGCATAAATCATGTTGGAGGAAGATATCCTCCAGAATACGACCTCTTGTGTCGGTATTGTTGGATCCCCACATGGTGTTATGGGCATTGAAATCCCCAAGGATTAAATAAGGCCGGGGGAGTTGTTTCAATAGGTCCTCCATGTCTGTTCGGTTTAATGGAGCGCCTGGTGGTAGATACAGGCTGCAGCAAGTGATAACCTTGTGAAGGGTTATCCTAGCTGCTACGGCCTGTAGTGTGGTCTGTAGTTCTACCCTCTCATGGGGGATGCTATCCTTCACAAGGATACAGACTCTACCTGATGCTCTCTCTGCATCCTCAACATTCTTGGTGTAAGCACGGTAGCTTCGGAAGCTGATGCAATCTTTTAGAAATGTTTCCTGTAAGCAGACAGCTACAGGAGTCTCAGAGTCCATCAGTAGCTGCATTTCCTCGTAATTGGCCTTGAGGCCTCTACAATTCCACTGTACAATGCTGGAATCCATGGCTTATTCTAGATGACCTACTTGGAGCTATTTGGCCTTGGGAGGCCCCCGGAGGGGTTTCCCTTTATTCCAGTGACCTTGGTATTTTTATTCTTGGGTTTGGATGGAGAGGAGGACAACCCCCTTTTGGGGGAAGTCTTTCTCTCTGGAGAGGGGAGATCCCTCTGGTTAGAGCGGAGGTTATTTCCTCCACTCTCACCTCGGGCATCCTCTCCGCTTTGATTTCTCCCCTTAGGGAGTTGGTCAACCTCTAACTCGGTAGAGGTTGGGGTGTCTGGCTGGGTTCTCTGAGGAGAACCTGTGTCAGACATGATGTCTCCTGGTTCTCCCGGAGTATTGGTTTTGACATGCTGCTCAGTCTCCATGCTCTCATCAGCGAGCACAGAGAACCTGTTCTTTAGCATGACAACAGGGCTTTCTTGTTTCTTCAGAGGTGTGTTCTTTGGCGGTGTTTTCTTCTGAGTTGGGGGAGGAGGAGGGGGTGGTGGGGTCAATGTGTCCGTCTGTGTGGCTATGGATCTTCCTTTCTTACCAACAGCCTGGGCGTAGGTCTTTGTCAAGCCGAATTGGCCCTTGGGTAGGGCCAGTACAGCCGATTTCGCCTGGCTAAAGGTACATCCGTTTCTTGCCTTGTACTCCTGCACGGCAACCTCCTGTTTCCACACAGGGCAGTCATTGGAGTAGGCTGAGTGGCCAGCTTGACAGTTTGGGCATTTGAACTGGGCTGTGCAGCCCTTGTCCTCATGACCCTCTCCAGCACATCTGGCACACACAGTGTTCCTCTTGCAGACTGCCGCGCCGTGTCCATAACCCTGGCACTTGAAGCACCTCATGGGGTTAGGTACGTAGGTATCCTGCCTTCACATACTCTGGCGGTGTCCTAGTTCCGAATGTGAGGATAATAGTGGCGGTTTTGACCTCCTCACCCTCCCTGCGCCTGGTAATGCGCCGGGCATGGGTGACTCCTTCAATGCCCTCCACTATTTCCTTCTCGGAACATTCCAGTAGGTCCCTAGAGCTGATTACACCTCTGCTGGTGTTCAGACTCTTGTGTGGCATGACTTCCACTTGGAGATCACAGAGTCTTCTGCATCTTAAAAGCCCATCAACATTAATGCGTTTAGCAAGCTGGAACATACGGACAATGTGTCCTGGCTTCAATACTGACCCTGAACTCGTCACCGACATGCGACAAACAGCTATCATCGACAGTGAACTCAGCAGACTAAACATTGATGTGGCCTGCCTGCAAGAAACCAGACTGGCAGACAGTGGATCTCTTACATAAAGCAACTATACATTCTACTGGCAAGGAAAACCAGAACAAAGCCCTAGAATACATGGCGTCGGCTTTGCAATAAGAAACAGTCTCGTCCCCTGCATTGCAATGTTTCCCGTTGGCAATGAAAGAGTAGCACACATGAAATTTGCATCACCGCAAGGCAAAGTTAATATAATCTGTGCTTACTCACCAACCCTTGCTGCACCAGAAGAGGACAAAGACAGATTCTTTCAAGCTCTAGAGGACGTAATTAAAAGTATTCCAAAATCCGAGCACCTCTATATAAATGGAGACTTTAATGCCCGTGTTGGTGATGGAAATGATGCATGGCCAAAATGCTTGGGACTTCATGTTGGCAAAATAAATGACAATGGCCAAAGGCTACTTGAGTTCTGTAGCTCTCATGAACTGTGTGTAACAAATACATTCTTCTCTGGCAAGGAACGCCATAAAGTCTCTTGGCAGCACCCACGCTCAAAAAGGTGGCACCAGCTTGACCTCTGCATCACCCGAAGGATGGATCTGAAAAGTGTCATCCACACCCGTTCATACCATAGTGCGGACTGCAACTCAGACCATTCACTAGTGCTAAGCAAAATCAAACTACTTCTCAAGAAGGCTTACACTTCCACTCAACCCAGAACAAGGCGAATTAACGTCAACCATGTAGGTGACCCAGAGAAGTGTGCACTCTTTGGCGAGCTCCTGAACAGTTCAATCCCCTCGTTAAGTGATGAAGAAGACATCTCGATCAGATGGGAGAAATTAAGAGACGTAATTTACAGTTCGGCAATCACCGCCTTTGGGCCTCAAAAACACAAAAATGTAGACTGGTTTGAGGCGAATCTAGCACATATGGAACCTTGCATCGAGAAAAAACGATCTGCACACCTCGCTCACAAGACAAAGCCTAATCCAAAATCTCTGGAGGCCTTCAAAAGTGCTAATAAAGAGGCAAAACAAATGGCTAGAAAATGTGCTAACAACTTCTGGAGGTATACCTGCAACAGAATCCAAGACAGTCTCCACTCAGGAAATAGCAAAGCTCTATTTGATGTCATTAAAGCGGCCCTGGGTCCAGCAGTGTCTAAGCCTGCCCCCCTTCTATCCAAATCAGGAGAAAAAATTACAGATCAAACCAAGCAGCTAGAACGATGGACAGAACACTACCTCGAAGTCTATGCCACACAGAATACAGTAGACGATGTCGCCCTGGCTTCTCTACCAGATCTTCCAGTACTGGAATGCCTAGATGAGCTTCCGAGCCTTAGTGACCTCAAAAAAGCAATTAACTGCTTAAAAAATAGAAAATCTCCTGGGAGTGATGGTATCCCAGTGGAAGTAGTGAAAGTCAACGAATCACTCCTGCTCCCTGAACTCTATATTCTCCTCTGCCGCTGTTGGGAAACAGGTCATGTCCCACAGGACATGCGTGACGCAACTATAGTCACAATATACAAGAACAAAAGGGATCGGAGTGATTGCAACAACTATAGGGGTATCTCTCTCCTCAGTATAGTGGGCAAGATCTTTGCTAGAGTGGCACTATCCAGGCTGCAAGTGATAGCTTCTAGAGTCTACCCAGAGTCTCAGTGTGGATTCAGGAGTGGTAGGTCCACTATAGACATGATATCTTCTCTACGACTACAGCAGGAGAAATTTAGAGAGAGAGACAGACCCCTTTACATTGTTTTTGTCGATCTGACTAAAGCTTTTGACATGGTCAGCAGAAGTGGCCTTTTCAAACTCCTGAGGAAAATAGATTGCCCTCCCAAACTACTGAAGTTAATTGAATGTTTTCACGAGGAAACTAAATGTACTGTCAAATTCAATGGAGCCCAATCAGCACCTTTTGAGGTTTGCAGTGGTGTCAAGCAGGGATGTGTGCTCGCACCTACTCTGTTTGGCGTATTCTTCTCCTGTCTACTGCATTATGCGTACAGCGACATAAACGAAGGTGTGTTTCTCCATACAAGATCCTCTGGAAAACTATTTAATGTATCAAGGCTGCGGGCAAAAACCAAGGTTAGGAAGCTACTCGTCAGGGAACTCCTGTATGCTGATGATGCAGCTATTGTGGCTGATTCTGATATTCAGCTACAGTCCATGGTTGACAAACTATCTGCTGCTTGCCAGAAGTTCGGCTTAAACATCAGTCAAAGCAAGGCTAAGATACTTGTCCAAAACACAAACACTGCACCTCAAGTAAGCATTAATGGCCAACCACTAGAAATTGTTGATCACTTTTGTTACCTTGGCTCCATCATATGCAACAACACTCTACTGGATAAAGACATAAACAACAGGATAGCCAAGGCAATGGCCACCATGTCACGGTTGCAGAAAAGAGTCTGGGACAACATATTGCTGACTAGCAGTACTAAAGCCCTAGTCTACCGGACCTGTGTGTTGAGCACCTTGCTGTACGGAAGTGAAACATGGTCAACCTACTCATGGCAGGAAAAAAAGCTGAATGTCTTCCACCTCCGATGCTTAAGGCGGATCTTTAAAATAAGGTGGCAAGATAAGATAACAAATGAGGAAGTGCTACATAGAGCAGGATGCCAGGACATCCGCTCTGTTATTAGCAGCAGACGCCTTGGCTGGCTTGGCCACGTTCGTAGAATGCCAGTAGGTCGACTTCCACAGGACATCCTGTATGGCGATCTAATTGAAGGCAGGAGAGCCGCTGGTCGCCCACTTTTACGTTATACGGATGTTTGCAAACGCGACATGAAGCTCTTCAAAATCGACACTGGCAACTGGGAAGAGGTGGCACTGGACAGATCCACATGGAGAGAGAGCATTAAGGAAGGGTCACAGATTGCAGATGTCATACACAACAGAAGCAGAAAGAAGGGTGAAAATGCAAT
The DNA here is from genome assembly GCF_947242115.1 of Biomphalaria glabrata. Taxonomy (NCBI): domain Eukaryota; kingdom Metazoa; phylum Mollusca; class Gastropoda; family Planorbidae; genus Biomphalaria; species Biomphalaria glabrata. The sequence goes on from NC_074726.1 coordinate 17,133,536, forward strand.
GGCGCCTGGTGATTTTATATGCCCAACCTGTGATCGCAGCTGTGTATCAAGGATTGGCCTCTTTAGTCACACAAGAAGTTGCAAAGGGAAAAGATCGTCTCACGAGACGTAAAATGCCACAGACATAGGACATGTTTATGTTTTCTACTTACGTCAGTGAGAAATACACAATGCACTAATTAAATATAAATGAACTAAGCAAAATACACATGATAATATCCAGTGGAAATAGCACAAAAGTAATTAAGATGGAACTTGTGATTAAGTTCGGCTTACCATCAGGTATTCCTCTAGGAGTGAGAATAAGTGAAGCAGTCCAGACTCGATAGCTCAGCTCGAATAAGAAAATGAGAGAGTCTGATTTTATTTGGATCTACTTTATATACAGGCCTGGAAAATGTGGGCGGAAACAGGAAATGTCCTAGGCTTAGAATTATCTTACACGTGGGTGAATTAGACTTGAGATGGGAGTCGCACATTGGGAGGTCAATGGGCGTGTTTGTCCTCGTGGTCTCCTAGATCAAAGAGAGACAAAGGAAAGGGGGGGGGGGAGTGACTTGCATTCCACACAAGGTGGTGTCCACTGCGGCTGTCAGACATCCTGCCGATAAGATCAGAGTCTGTGTATATCTTAGCCCCGGTCAAGGGAAGACAAATCGAAAGACGTGGCCTAGCTATCTCCAATGTGGTCAACTAAGTCTAGCCTGGAGAGGAAAAGGTGGTGCGGGTGGAGAATTTAGGGGTAGGATGGGGAAATAATTAAGATAAAATAAATAAATAATGAAAAATAATAATTAATGCTGTGATAAATTTGAGTGACTCTGACAGCGAGTTTTTGACTTGTCACAATAGTCTATATAAAAACAAAATTAATTAATTACGACTAATTGATTAACTAATTGGTTGATGATTTTTTATAGATTAATGAGTTGTCATCAAACATATATACAATTTGACAACGATCGGATGAATAGAAGTGGTTACATAATCTATTACAAAAATCTAAACTACATTCAAGAAACATACAGAGCGAGTTAATGTAAGCGTTGTACATACCAATTCCATTTTTATGATTTCCAAACACTCTACAAATTGTACATTGTAACAAATAAATTGAAATATTAGACTATTGACATGGTGAACTAGAGTGAGCAGTAAATGTGTTCCTTTCTACTCTTTTACTTCAAGTCAACACATTGCTTTACATTCGCTCGTCTATTCTGTGTATCAGTCTTAACTTCACTGTGGTAGACATTGTTTAGATACCTAGTTTTTTTTTCTAGTATCAATTTGCTTCGAACCAAAGCTTCCACATCGACCCACATAATTATTCGACCAAATTTAGAAAAGGATGTAGCTAATGTATTTCTGGTGTACGCTGCTTAAATACCACAGACCTCCCGTCTGGCAATGAGACCAACTGTTTCATTTCTTTTGCAATATTAATCAATTGAAAACACGCTGCCTGGAGGCGTTTGATTTATTTGTAATCCTATTTCTTCGTGTGTTGTTTAAATAAAGTCTAACATAGCTAAGACTAAATATATTTTTAACGCAATAGACAGATATTTGTGCTGTTAGAGTTAATATAAGCAATTACTTAGCTATGTTCTTTTTATATTTTAACAAGAGATAAATAAAAATATTTCCCATAATTTCAGTGTCTATGTCGTATTTTATTCCAACTTATACTCAAACATATCCAGTTGAAAATAATTCTAATCACAAGAGAGCTTAACGAAGAAAGTATTATTTCTTAGAGCTGGGTTCAAATGAATTTTTTTTTTAAATAAGGGTCAATCAATCGGAGGGTGAAAAAAAAAAGCTAAGGGTTGTATATGTAATAAAAAGGGCAGAAAAGTGAGAAAGTGGGGGAGGTGGTTACGGTCGAAAAGCAACATAGGGTATACATAGGATATATTAAATATTGAATTGAGAAGCCGAATGTTGCACATAGAACTCATATTTGGTTGTGAACGGGAGGTCGGCGGAGAAAAGGAGCGGAGAAATAAACGTGATACTAAAATTCACGCGCCAAAAGCATATGTGCTTATGTTTGTCGCGGAGGGCTTCAATCAAGTTAAATGTCTACGTCGGAGATTTTACGAATCGCATTGTAAAAAAAATAACAAAAATTTGGGTTCCATAGAGAGAGAAAGAGTGAAGGAAAAACAAAGAGAGCGGGCCGCTTCATTTTATTGTAACAGATACAAAACTAATTCGGGGTAGGTAGGCAGGTAAAAGGGCAGGTTTCAATATTTTCAGAAAGAATATCACAATGAAATTCTATCATAGGCAAATGACAGAGAAGAATGGAGAAAGAAGGTTGATAGATCTTACGTGGTGCCCCAACGGTCCAGCAGACCACGGGATAAAGGAAAGTGAAGTTAGATGTGAACCTGGCCTAAATGATTTCATTTAATGATTATCTTATTGATTTAATTGTATTATATAGAGTCTATCTCTTATTCAAAGCCTCACATTTCGTAAAAACAATTTAGTAAAAAATCCTTAGTTTAGTGACTTTTGCATATGATGCCCCTATAGTTCACGCGATAATTTGATAAAACTACTTATTAATTGTTGTTTCTTTGAAAAAAATAGTAACCAATTGTTTGAGAATGTAGTAATTAATATGTCAAAACTTACTTAACATTTGTAGAAAAATTATTTTTTTTTTTGTGAAAAATCTAACACCGTTTGCATAAATGTGTTAAAAATATGGCACATACTTTGCCCCTTACTCAATACCTAGTGTGCTTGTTACTATTAATAGTGAATAGTTGTAAAAATGGTGTGTTTTTATGAAAAACTGCTTGCATATTTGATTTTAAAAATTAAAATTTTCACTTTCAGAAAAGAAAAAAGTAGACGTTGCATCAGAATTTTGAAAGGTCTAAAACATCATGATATCGGATTTTCAATATCTTTTCTAGTTTACGAGATTTAAACGGGACGGACGGTCCGACATTCCACACAAAACTAATAGCGTCTTTTCCCCTTTCGGGGCAATAATAAACAATATAAAGTATGGGAATAAATCAACGGGCGTAGCCGGTGTGTAATGATAATCTAATACATATAAGCGACAATACCACTGATCTATCACGAGAACTCTTAAACTATCGTACGTATCCGAATAAAATTTCGTACACAGGATCATTTTACCTCACTGAAAACGCTTTTTGACAGTTTCGCAACCTAACCGCTGCCATTCGCAAAACTGCTAGCTCTATCAAACCTTTGAATTTTATTTTTTGTATTTTCACAAATGGCCGTTGTAATATAAAGCATTTTTAAAAATATCAAGAATTCCGTAAGTCTACTTCTTTGTAATATGCCTTACGTTTATTCCACTTCCTTTTAGAAGCGGTCTAAATAAATAAAACAAAACCAATCCTTATAGTATTAATCAGCTAATTTTAGAGTCTTTTTCTTTCGAGAGAGAGAGAGAGACAAAAACAACAACTTCAACACCAAGAAATAACCCTAATAGCATTGAAAAGATAAATCTAAATAAATTTTCATTTCGCTACATTCAAAAGTGGTTAAATAAACGATTACAATTGATAAAACCAAATTGTTGTATATATATATATATATATATATACTTTATAAAGTAGAATGTGAGGTGTATGTATGTATGTATGTATGTATGTATCTTACGAATAGAAATCAAAACCGCTTGACCAATCTTGATAAAACTTGGCAGAAATGTCCCTTGGGTACTAACGTAGACCGTAGTGTATGTATTGTAGCCCTAAAACAAACTTATGACCCTCAAAAAAAAAATTGTCCGATTCTATTACAGCTATAGTATTTTATGAATGTAGGCTTTGTTTACAATGTTGACATAAGAAAAGATCGAAAGGATTTAGATCTAGATCTAATTTTAAGAACTACACATTGCGCAGATGGTTTTTTACTTTGACACATGAAAATACAAAATATGGTCCATTGATTTCATTATATAATAAAATTAACCTTCAAATTTGTATTTCAAAACCATTTTTTACATAAATTAGTTCCTTATATCTGTGACTATAGATTTCCTGACGAACATTCTTTCATTAGACATTACGCGAAATGTTACACATCTCTCTATTCCTAGGTCTAAAACACTAATTCATCTCTAAGATGATAGAACTTCTCTTCGCAAAGATAGCTTTATACTTTAACACATGAACATACTAATTATAGTGCATTCATTTCATATTTTGATCAAATTAACATTCAAATTTGTTTTTCTAAAGCATTTTTGCATACATTCTTTCGCTAAAGCTGCGAAGCCATGTTGAGATATATTCTAATATAGATCTAGTTTCATTCATGAATCGCGTAATCAAATAGAAAAGGTCACGCATGCGCAGACCGAAATGTTACGAAACTTCTCTTCGCAAAGCCCGCTTTACTTAAAACATTATTATTTTCGTCAATTGTTTCTAAGACCAACTTTTTGTTGTTGGCGGTGGTGGGGGGGGGGGGGGAGTAAGGGTGGAGGGAGGGAAAAGTGCTACTAAAATTGATGGGCCCAAAATATAAGAGCATATATGTGTCCGGGGCGCATTTTGAAGCGAGTCCAAATCAAGTCAAAAGCCTATGAGGGAGAAATTATGATGCGCAGATAACAAAAAAAAAAAGGGGGGGGGGGGAGGGAGTTCCAGAGAGCGAAAGAGAGAGAGAGAAGGAATGAGATCGGACCGTGAAATTTCATTGTAACAGTTACATTAGTTCACGGGCTAAATAAGTAAGTTATTTTAATAATATTAAAAACCAATTGAAAAAAAAAAAAAGGAAGGCCATAATAAACAATAAAAAGCCTGGGAACAAATCTACGAGCGTAGCGGGTGCGTACTGCTAGTTTATTTTTAAACGAAAGGGCCCTGATTAACATATCACTAATTCTTCCACTTGCCGTGGACGATAAAATACGAAAATTTAATCATTATTCAATCTTTCATCTCTCACGATGAAACCATTGTGGTTCTTTATTCGCAACTTAGACCCAATATGTTTTTTTTTAAAGCCGACATCATATAAAAAGGTCAAAAGTACAAGAACATATTTCCTTTTAAAGCACTATTGAAACCTTTTTGTACGTATATTTCCCCTTGGCGCGAAACTTGCTTTTGTAGAAATTGTATAAAATAATATTATATTTATGAAGACTACATTGACTGAATACATGTTGTTGTTTTTGTGTGTAAAACATTCTTTAAAAAAATGAAATGTAGTTCTAACTCTATTGTTTTGTGGGTTGGGAGTGGAGGTAAAAAAAAAAATTCTTGGGTGAGGGAACGTTACGACCTCCAAGTAAAAACAAAAATAAAAGGTCCTGCTAAAAGCAATATCTTCTTATCTTATAGAATACAGACGTTACTTCAAAAAAGAAGATGAATAAGTCATACGCGTCATGCATTTAGACCTAAATTCAGCTAAGTCACTGGTTTTCCTGGCTAGCTCAGGCAACCTATTCCATGCTCTAATAGCAATTGTATGTACATTAGTTTTAAAGGTTGGTGACGGGGAAAGTTAGAAAATTGAAACTAGAATTCTTAGGCTAAATGTATGTGTTTGTGTCTGGGAGGTCGATAGAAGCGGGCCTTACTAATTCAACATAACAAACTATCAATCACTGGCCATAGTTATAGTAGGGGAGAGTTTAAAGGTATAGTGGGTGGTTCGGCCAAGATATTATGTGAACGTTCATATTTAGGATGCAATAATAAGAAAGGCTCTTGCTGAAAAGAATCAGAGAGTGTTTGAAATATTTCGATAAAGAATTGAGAAGTTGATAAATACTTAGTGGTTGTATGTAGGACTATTTCCGTAGGGTGGAAAGGGGGGGGGGATAAGTAATACCAATAATTGAAATAAGGATATGTCAGCTCAAAAAGGCACCCGGCCGGATGGTATCACCACCGAAATGCTCAAGCATGTAGGAGGTAAATGAAGGGCCGTGCTCTTAGCATTTGTAAATACCTCTCAAGCCTTCACTCAAATGGAGTTTGATGATGAGGAGGAGGAGGACGAGTTCCATAGGTTTGAAGTGGGGGGGGGGCGAGGAAATAAGTGATACCAGTAGTTGAATTCACTAGTAAAAGGTATTAGGTTGTGAGGGATAGCCCAGGGCCTGGAAACGTGCCACCTTTATACCTATACCAAAAAAGGGAAAAGACGCTTTCACTGCAGAAGGCTCCAGGCCCATCGCAATCACATCTAGTGTGGGAAAGATGGCTGAATAAATGTTTTATAGCGTATGGTTTGTAACATTGAGAGTGCCCGTCTTATAGCTCCAGAACAGGAAGGTTACAGGGCTGGAATGTCCTCTACAGACCAATCAACATCTTTGTACAGAGCGTAGCAGATGGATTCCAAAGGATCGAAAGTACATACGTAGTCTGTGAAGCCTTAAAAGTCATTGCCTCTCAACTCGGCGAAGGACATTTGAGAGCAACACAGATTGCCGTGGTCACTGACTCAAAAGCTGTACTACACACTTTGCAAAGCCCTGGAACATGGCCGCCAATATCGACACTGTTATCATGGCCTCACACAACATAATACAACGCTATGGCACCCCTGAAATAATGCAGTGGGTACCAAATCACAAAGGTGTGACTGGCAACACTATTTTAGACTCCTTGGCCCACCAAAGGACAAACACCACTCACCGAACAGTCTTCATCATGCTGTGGCTATAATTCAAAAAAAACAGAAATGAAAAAGTAATTTGAGTGCTGGGACAAGTCCCAAAAAGCCCGTGGAGTATGGGAGCGCATGAGGCGCCCGTGGTGGAGGCTATCAGGGGCCTGAGCAAGCTATTATAGCACAGTGCAGGACAGGCAACTGTCCTGTTGGCTCATACTTCTCACGTCTATGGCCAAATTTTGATTCACGGTGACCCCGCTGCGGGGAAGAAGAGGAAACCGTGTGTCATAATCTTTTTGACTGCCCCAGACTTATTGATCTCCGTCTCGACAGGTCTAGGAAACCAAAAATTCTCGACCTGTATGGTGACATGTATACACTACGTAAGACAGCAGAGTTTCTGTTCAGGGCTTTTGCAAGATAGGATTTGAGCCTCTCAAGCCTTCACTCAAATGGAGTTCGATGATGATGAGGAGGAGGACTATTTCCGTAGGGTGGAAGTTGGGGGTGGGGAGGAAATAAGTGATACCAGTAGCTGAATTCATTCGTAAAAGGTATTAGGTTGGGAGGGGTAGAGTTATAAGTAAGATGTAACAAATTATAAAATTTTTGCGGGGGAGAGAGGGGGCGGAGCAAAAAGGGTGGGGAAGAGAAAAGAAATATTAATTGACAGGTGAGAAGTGAGCGTGTATGGGAAGACGTTTGATAGCGGGCTGTTCTAATTAAATGTATCTCGAACGAGAATAAATAAAATGCGATATGTTTTATTGAACCTGTAAAAAAAAACAAGATTACAAAGAGAGTTTGTGTTATCACACAAACTCAGAGACGGCCCCCGTCGGAGTCGGATGCCTGTCGGATCCACTTATTCGCAAGGAATATTCAAGACGATATTTAATTTATTTTGATTGTCAAAAGTAATAATGTTTCAAAGATTCATTTGCCTCTGTAAATTTTTTTATTTTTTTTGTTTTGTTTTACATGTTTCGGATGTTTGGAATTAAAAGTAATTAACTTCTCGATGGACGACGAAGGATTTCGGCGAACAGGGTATAACCCTGCTTAGTCGTGAAGTTTGCGCGCTGGACTGTCGTTCGGATTTATCGATGGTCCCTGGTTCAAACCCTTCCCGCTCTCATCCCCCGTCATTTCGCGGGAGGTTTGGACTAGGAAGTAAACTATCTTAAACTCTGAAGGAACATTCGAAACATTAAAGCAAACAAACAAGCAACCCAGGTCCGTCGAGATAATCATTTCAGCACGCTAACCGCTCGACGACATTGCTCTTAACTTAATAACAAACTGGTTACAAACTTATAGCCTATTATTGATAAAGAGATATATTACACATTACGACATGTCATCTCTACCGGATAAATACAATATGTCTGAAGAGCGATTTTAGATAATCTTTCAGCATTGATATATCGTGATTGTACTTCAATGTCTCAGCACGGCTATCAACAGAGCTATTGGCATTTCACGGAACTAGAATAAGGATGTAGATCTACATAAACTAATATTATTAAACTTCTGATTTAGCACTCTTAAGATCTATATCTACTAGATCTAGATCTACAATATAAATTTGGAATAATTTAGATTTAATTTAGATTAGATTTTTGAAAAAAAAAACTAGATAATCTATCAATAGACTGAATGCAACATTAAATTTAAAAATAGTAGATTAGTTTCAGTATATTAGATTATAGCATTGCAATGTTGATCTAGACGTTTGAAAATCACAATCTACACTCTAAGTCTAGAAATTGAAATTCTATATCTTGATCTAGTCTTTATCAGTGTAAACTAGACCTAGAAATTCTAGATCTAGACTCTATAACGATTTTAATTAGAAAATAAATCCAGATCTAGTTTTTTAAAAATCTAGATATACTGTAAAAAAAAATCTAGATCTAGTTTAAAAATCTAGATTAGGTCTAAATCTAGCTATCATGCCTTTTTAAAATACGAGTCACATAACGAGGTTTAATATACCGAGTTGTTTTAGCATTTTATTTGAAGAATTCATTCCATATGACGTCAAAGGAAAAAAAATCCACTACGTCACACGGCCTAGTTAGACTAAAACTGTCTTCATCAATACGAGCCAGTTATCGAGGACAGTGGCGTCACTAGGGTCGGTGTCATCCGGTGCGGTAAGCTCGGGGTGTCACCCCCCCCCCCAGGAAAAAATAATCTTCCCCTAAAAAAAAAACAACTTTCTTTATTTGGAATAATAAAACTGTAAGCTAATTAATATTTTTTTTAGACTCGAAAAATAGTTTTCGATTCTATTTTAAAATGTCGTTGTTTTTCACATTTTAGCAAACGTTATTGTATAAATTAAAAATGTACTATCATAGAATTGAGAAACCTTGAGTTGAACAAATATTTTTTACAAGAGATTTTTAAGAGCTCCTTACGGAAAAGGTCTTAAATTATACTAGTGTTTCTCATCTGCTTCCAAAAGGCAAATCAAGCTCTGAACAGGTTTACGTCCTGCGAAACTTCGTCAAAAAAAAGTCTAGAATACCAACAAAGGACAAAATTCAGTTTTGTAGATAAAAAAATGATAGCGTCCATCGGAATAACTCTGGAAAATAGCAAGAGGGTAAGGCATCTTGCAACAATTTGTTCAGATTCTACGACATGTCTATAGCAAATCAAGCTGTTGTCTCACAACAGACGGTGGAATTCTTCAACATAGATACGGATATGAGATAAGGGTGTATCTTATTACCGTTTCTCTTTCTTGTAGCCATCGACGATGTTATTAAACAGGCTGCATTCGGGTTCCTATGGCGTAAACCAAACCGAGTTGGATTTCGCAAACGACATAGGATTACTTTAAAATACAATTAAATGTATACACGAGATGGCGGATAAAGACGCCCTCAAAGTTATACATATAGGGTGCAGGTTATCCAGTTCCCGATCAACATTGGTCATACAGATCTTGAACAAATTTAAAGTTAACCTATTTAGGGAAATTCAATGGAGATATATATCATGATGTTGCATGTCGGATTGGAAAACAGGAGCCGTCTTTCAATAAGTACGGCCTATCAGAACAAACAAATCAATTAGCCTGAAGATTAAAATCCACCTACTCAATACAATCCTTCTCCCAACAGCAATCTACGCTTCGAGGTGTGGAAGGTTGAAAAGAGGCGGAGTAGTGATGGCTGAGAAGGATCCTAAAAATCCTCCCGAGATAATTTTATCAATAGAGAAATCTTTTCCAACACAGGCATTCGCTGTCTAAGGAAAGTGGTGACTGAACGTCAATTGACATTTGTGAGATATATCATGAGACAAGACGAAACACAAAGTCAGCCTTAACAGGAAAGCCGAAAAGAGGAAATAAAAAATATGGCCATCCACGTCTAACCTTGTAGAAGTTCTGAATTTTGTGGGCGCCTGCTGAGAAGTGGCTGTGAAAGTCGCCTTAGACTGATTTCTGTGGAGAAAGCTTGCAGCCCTATGCGTCGAATGGAGCGCGAGAGGTTTATGCCTATGTTTTAGTCACCAAAAATGTTACGTTCACCACTCAACTGATCAGATAAGATGTTTGGTGGAGTGCCTTAAATTCACTCAAAGCTGCCCGGTGCTTCGCCCCAGGCGCCAGGCGTTTTTCTACATTTCTGAGCCTCAGAAACTATTTCTCCTGGCGTCTACAACACATAATAAAGTCAAATAGAATTAAATTAAAAAGGGTTGGGACTTGTTGATACTAAATTGTGAGAGAAATTCAAGGCAGTAATTTTTTTTTAAGTTGCATTTTGGAAAAGTGCATTTTTCCCACTTGGGTGTCACCACCTAGAGGGGGTCACCCGGTGGGCCCGCACCCCCCGCACCTGCCTAGTGACGCCACTGATTGAGGGCACATAGACATTGGTGAACCGAGTGAGTTCTTTTAACATTTTATTTGAAGAATTCATTCCACATGACGTCAAAGGAAAAAAATCCACTAAGTCACACGGCCTAGTCTCGTATGCAAATTAGATGTACCATAGCCTTTGGGAGAGATTTTTATACCATATTTTGGTGTTAAGAATTTGTTTTCCCTTAAAAATCGCAACATAATATTAACTGTTACGATGGACACTTAAATATAAATACACTTGAAATAAGGACACTCTCCGGTAAACACGAACAAGTTTAATCAGCCATCTTGGCTACCAGAGTAGTTTCCTCTGTGCATGGGCACAACTCCTCCTACCATATAACATTCCATCAACATTAACGATTATTAGATTTTAAAACGTTTAGCTAGAAAATTAAATGTAATGTACGACAGAAGTGCGATTTTACATAAAGAGTTGGAATGTTTTTCATAAAAATCTGGAACAACCAATACTCGTAAATGAGAAGAAAATTATTTGTTTTATTTATTAGAAGAGGGATTTCAAACAGTTATTTGTGTTAGTAGATTTTTCATATAAAATTCAGAACAATTTTTGTATCGCTGGAGCAGCGCTGCTAGCCAGGCACTGTTTCCGGTATATAAAACAAACAAGATTACAAAGAGAGTTTGTGTTACACAAACTCAGAGGCGGCCCCCGTCGAAGTCGGATCCCTGTCGGATCTGCATATTCGCAAATAATATTCAAGAGGTGATTTAATTTTGATGGTCAAAAGTAATAATGTTTCAAAGATTCATTAGCCGTAAATTTAAATTAAATTTAAAAAAGTAGATTAGTTTTAGTATATTAAAACATTTCAATATTGATCAAAACGTTTGGAAATGAAAATCTACACTTTTTTTTACACTTTAAGTTTGGAAATTGAAATTCTACATCTTAATCTAGTCTATTTTAGTCTTAACTAGATCTAGAAATTGTAGATCAAGACTCTAAAATAATTTTAATTAGAATATAAATCCAGATCTAGATATACTGTAATAAAAATCTAGATCTAGTTTAAAAAATCTAGATTAGATCTAAATCAAGATATCATTCCTTTTTTAAACGCGAGTCACATAACGAGGCTTAATAAACATTACTATACCGAGTTCTTTTTTCATTTCATTTGAAGAATTCATTCCATATGACGTCAAAGGAAAAAAAAACACTACGTCACACGGCCTAGCTAGACTAAAAATCGTCTTCATCATTACGAGCCATTTATCGAGTGTTCATAGACATTGGTGCACCGAGTGCGTTCTTTTAGCATTTCTTTTAAAGAATTCATTCCATATGACGTCAAAGGAAAAAAAAACACTACGTCACACGGCCTAGCTAGACTAAAAATCACCTTCATCAATAAGAGCCATTTATCGAGTGTTCATAGACTTTGGTGCACCGAGTGCGTTCTTTTAGCATTTCATTTAAAGAATTCATTCCATATGACGTCAAAGGAAAAAAAAACACTACGTCACACGGCTTAGTTAGACTAAAATATATTTTCATTAATACGAGCAATTTTCGAGGGTTAATAGACATTGGTGCACCGAGTGCGTTCTTTTAGCATTACATTTAAAGAGTCATTCATATGACGTCAAAGAAAAAAAATTCCATTACCTCACAATAGGCTAGTACCGGTACCATAAAAAAATGTCTTTATTTACACGAGATATTTAACGAGGGTTCATAGACATTGGTGCACTGAGTTCTAATAGAATTTATTTAAAGAGGATCAAAGCCGCATTGTTTTTGCGTTTTGTCTGTCAGTCGGTCTGTCCGTCATCTTGAAATAAAAAAACAACAACTAAAAGGTATTAAAAATTGATTAACCTTTATTTTACGTTTCAAAACATCGCAATAATTTTTAGGTATGAACACAATTGAAAAGTTTATATAATAGATTGTTCCGGATGTTTGTATAAATAGTAAAAGAAAAAGAGAATTTCAGATAAATGTAATACCGTTAATTAAATTTTTTGGATGGTCTCGTATAAAAATTAGATGTACTACAGCCATGTGGAGAGATTTTCATACCTTACTTTGGTGTTTGGATTCTGTTTTCCTTAAAAATCGTAACATAATATTAACGATAATTAGATTTTTTAATGTTTTAGGTAGAAAGTTAAATGTACTGTAAGAGAGTAGTGATTAAAAATATTTTTCTTAAAAATCCGTAAAAATATTAATTAGTAAATGAGAAGATTATTTGTTTATTAATTAGAAGAGGGAGTTCAAACAATTATTTGGCGTTAGTAGATTTTTAAAAAAATTCGGAACTTTCTGGCGACGATTTGTAAGAAACAAAATCCGGAACATTCTTTATCGATTACAAAACTTCTATGTTATGCAAGAAAATTAAATGTCTAAGAAGTAATGTTCAGTAATCAATTCTAGTAAATTACTTTTTTTTAAAGCCCTGAACAACCTATTGTCGATATTTTTAAAATTTGTTTAAAGATGAAAATACGGAACAATTTTTACACTTAATGAAATATAAGTCAGTATAGAGATTTTGATTTAGCATTAATATGCTATTTACATAAAAAACGGAACAACATATTATTGATAATGTGTTTTTGCAACGTTTAAGCATGGAAATTGAATGTAATATAAATTAGAAGAGCAAACAAACATTTGTTGGGGTTGATTAGTTCTGCACAAAAAAATCCGGAACAATCAATTTTTAGATAATTAAAACTATTGAGATGTTACGGGAGGAAAATTAAAGGGTAAATCAGATTTTCAATTGCTTTTAGAGTTCTAGTTTTTTTAATCTAATCGTGACGGACAGACCGACCAACAGACAAAACGCACAAAAATAATCTTCTTTTATTCGGATGGGGGCACTAAACAAAAAATAAATAAAATCTGATTTTTTTTTAAAGTTTAAGGAATTGGTTTAGCATCTGATCAGGTTGCGACGTTGCGCTACTGCACGAAAATCGCTGCATAAAAAGTCCATTTAAAAAAATGTGAGTGATATTTACATACAAATTGCATTATTAGCCTTTATAAACAAACAAAAATGTTTTCTTTTTAATTTTAGCAGCTAATTGACCAGAAAAAACATCTTTAACTATCATTTATATTTGTTGTAAACATTTCCTGTACATTTTAAAAATATATTTGACTTAGTGATACTGAAAATACACAAAAATTATCCATCTTTGTTAGCATATTGTAACATTGCCTCCCTTACATTTACGTAATTGTTTTAGAATTGGTGTATTATTATGAAAAAATCGCTTGCATAATTAATTTTATAAATTAAACGGTTTGCTTTTAGAAAACCAAAAGTAGCCGTTGCACCTAAACTTTTCAAGCCGCATTTAATGATGAAATAATATTTTTCATATCTCTTATAGTTTTTGAGATCTGAGTGTGACAGACGGACAGACGGACATTTTGCATAAACCTAATAGCGGCTTTTTCCCCTTACAGGGGCCGCTAAAAAATGCATATTCTGAGGTATCTACAGTATTAAAAAATTAAAGTTCATAAACCTAATCTGCTATTCTTATTTACTTAGGACTTAGACTTGGATTCTACCGCACCGTTCCGTGCATTGGGTGGCAAGCTATCTCCACAAAGATCTGTCACTGGCAATACCTGAAGCTTCTTCCCACCTGGTGTCCATGAAAGTGTTGAGCCAAGTTATACTAGGATGTCCCTGTTTGCACTTTCCTCGTAATGGCCTCCTTGTCATCGCAACTCTTGGTATGTGTAATTCATTTTGTCGGAGAACATGTCTCGCTAACCTCTTGCGACGCTCTGTTACAACCTCACTAAGTTGTCGACTTCCAGTTCGGCATAGGAATTACTTGATTGAGACCACATTTAGTCTTTTTTCAATTTCTGCAAATGACTTCCAATGCTATTCACATCACTTTATTAATGGAGGCCAGTGACTGGTAGAAATTAGTAACCTCTCTTGGCTACGCTCTTGGAGTTTGCTTTAAATTTTATATCGAAAACGGAAGTTTTATAGTCAAAACCATTGGTTGGGGGGGGGGTAAAACTAAAACATCTCTGGAGTTGTTTTTTTAAAACAAACTCAAAACCCCCTTAGCTACGCTAATAGAATTTGGTGACTTGTAGTTTGATTTAGAATAATATTGAAGTTTTCAACCTAAAAACTGTAAGGGGGGGGGGTAAAACTCAAAACCATCTGGAGGTGTTTTAAACTTAAAGCCCACTAGCTGAGAAGTGTTTAAACTCAAAACCCCCTTTAGCTATGCGAGTGGGTTTCAAACCCTCTTGGCTACAGTCGTAGAATATGGTGACAGATGTATGCTTTAGTCTTATATTAAAGAGGGGTTTTATCGTAAAAAAAATTTCGGAGGGGGTTTTAAAATCAAAATCCCCCTTATCTATCCTCTTTTTTTATATAGAAGAGGTGTGTTTAACCGCAACCCCCCCCCCTTTTGGCTGCGCTGGGGCAAGTGATAGCTTAATATTAAAATCTCACCTAAAGTAAACAAAATCAAAGCAAAAAACCAGTTACTAAATTCAACACCCCCACCTGTGGGGGGGGGGGATTTCATTTCCGGGGGGGGGGTGAACCCCAAGAACCCCCCTTGTCTACGCCTTTTTTTTAAACTAGACTACTTATTTTAATGGGTTAGGTTTATAACGACTAGGCCTAACAGAACTTTTTTTTTAAACTAGATCTACTTATTTTAATTGAACTCTAATTATATCATACTCTTATATGATTGAGTCTAAGATAAACAAGAAGGCAATTAAAATAAATAGTTTCGAATCTAGAAAGACACATGGAAATAGAACTAAAAATGCACACATTTAAAACTATAAATGTAATACACATACATACCACTGAGAAATAGTTTGAATCTAATACATTGAGACATCACATCTTTCCTTCAACCGGATACAAAAATTCCTATTGGTACAGTAAAGTTGTGTGATCTAAGAACACAAAAAGGGCGGACAGTCGAAGAAAACAACACACAATGGACTAGGAAGGGAAGAGGTGAGCTTTCAAATGACAGGCTTTCGTCTCAACGGCCAGTTTCTTGTGCCGTGCTATCTAATGCCAGAATGGCTCGCAGTGTAAACACCACTGTGGTACAAATGTTATTGATTTAATGTGTGTGTTTGTGTGTAGTAACGATGTGAAATCTTATTTCTAAGGTTTTGAAAAATGTTATTGAAAAAAAACAACCCGTTTTTACAAAATATTAGCAAGCAAGTTTTGTAATATTTTTAAATTTGTAAAAGTCATCTAATTATAATGATAAATTTTAACTAAAAAGATATTTTTTAAAACTTTTATTGGTGAGTAAAGTACTATGATTGTATTAAACTTCGCCGTCAAACTATGGGAACTTTCTTTGCTACATTTACACCCACAGAAACGCTTTAAAGATCATCTTAGGCACCAGCTTACTTTAACTGACATTGAAGAAGGCATCTGACTGCAGGCGGTTTCAGAAAGAGATACTGGTAGCTGGAGATTATTGACAAAGGCCTTGGAAAAGAAATTCCACTGCCAAGGACAGACGTAGAAAAGAGAATCTAAATCGACCACCGGCATATAATGGTTATGTTTGGGTTAGTACACTTGCTGTTGATTAAATGTTACGTCCCCTACATTAATTCGTCTAACAATGGCTTGGCTTGTCCAAATAGGCCACAGCCTTTGGAAAATGCTCCTTGCCTTTCCTATTCGGCACGCTACGTCATGGTTGACATTACCATCTTTTGTTATGTGAACTATGCCAAGCTATGTGAACTTGACCAACTCTTCAAGCTTTGACTCGCCAAGTCTGACAGGGGCACGCTTTGCCTTATATCTAGTGATGGGCAAAAGTTAACTAAAAAGTTAGAAACTTTTAGTTTAACTAAAAAAATTAGTTACGGCCATTATTTAACTAGAAAAAAAAAAGTTTAGGTAAAATCGTAGTTTAATTACTTTTTTTTTAGTTACTAACTAAAAAGTTTAATTTAAATTTGTAAAATTTTTTAACATGTGGTCAGAGTTAAAACACACTCCCTGTTTTCTGGTCATGTGATATCAATAACTTTGATTATCAAAAAAAAAAAAAGATGCAGTTAACAACTATTTAGACAGTCTGCATTTGAAGAGGGTAAAGTAAGATCCTGGTAGAAGTTATGAGAGTAAATATTTGCACTTGAAAGTAGCAGTATTATAAAATGTAAAACATTTTTTGCCAAAAGCTTCTATGCAATATTACGAATGAGGTTGTTCCGATTTTTTTTTGTGAGCCACGTGGAGGTGTTTAATTCCTCTTTCTAGTGGGAATCTGATTAGTGAGTTAGGTCAATATTTAGGGGTTTTAATCAATTCATTTCCGGCAAACAATATTTTTTAAACTGCAGGAACATCAAGTACACCCTTTTTTAGTCTTAAGACTTATTATTGAGATCTATTAAGTCTAAGACAAAAGCTAGGCCTATATAGATCTAAAAGTATTAGGGTAACCAACTCTAGAAAAAAAAATCTGAATCCACACCCTCTCTGACCATAAAGTAAATAGACTGTGTCCAACTGATTTTAACAACATGGTCAGCTAGACATACACATGACCACATGTAGGCCTTGTGTACTGTACGTACTATAATACTGTTAGACTACCCTGCATTAAGCATTATGCAATAGTGTTTTCTTAATGTGGAGTGGTCAGACAAGAAAATAACACACTGGCGTGGCTAGTCAAGCATGTTGGTAGATATATCCTTACACTAAAATAGTTATAGGCCTACACCCTCCCTGCCCAGAAAGTAAATAGACAGTGTGTCCGACTGATTTTAACAACCTGGCACGTGTAGGTCTATATAGTGTACTGAGTGTGCAGTCCATAATGACAAGATCACCCAGTTTTTTTTTCCCTTGCGCGTTTAACAGTTATGCAATAGTGTTAGTTGTATTTTTAGTGGTTATTAATAAGGACAAGGATTCTAGACTATGTCTAAATTCTAGTACGGACTTATTTGAAAACTTTGTCTTAAATGTAGATCCAGATCTACTGCTTATTTGATCTTCTAGAGCTAGATCTAGATTCAAGTTGTTGTCTTGACTTAAATATTGGTCTAGATCTATATATATATATTTAAATCTATTCTAGATCAGATTTACATCTAGGCCTAAATCTACACGAAATCCAGTAACTAGTAGATTTAGGCTGAATCTAGATATTAGATATTAGATTATTATCTAGATCTAGATTATATTTACAAAATAATCTAGAAACCAAAAGTGTCTCTTTTTCTCTTTCTCTCTCTCTGATAGATAATCTATATATAGATGTAGATATTTATTCTATATCTACAGTGGTAGATCTTGTAGTACTACAGGCTAAGTTAAAACTTTAATATCGTCTAAAATCTATTTGAATTAGAATATTTAGGCTAAAGGTTAGATTTTAATATATTTTAAATTATCATACGTCTGGATTGAAATTCTAGATCTATTTCTGTAATTTGTAATGTAGATCTACATTCTAGATCTATAATGACTACGTTAGATTTGTAAAAGTTTTATTAAGGCAGTCAAACTGAAAACTCATCATTTAGATTTCAAGCATTTATGGGACATAATTATGATAGCCTACTTACATTACTTTTTTTTTCTTTTTTTTTTTTTCTAATTCATTCTAAATATTTAGAGAGAGAGATATTTTATAAATAACTAGACATATAGGCCTATTACCCGCGGCCCGCGGGTTTTTTGTTTGCGTAAAACTGTCGATGAGTCACTGAGAGTTGTTTGTAAACAATTAAACGAAATAATATAGCGAATGCGTAAAAATGTAAAAATATTATGAGTGAATGGTGCTATCAAAATAGCTAATCCATTTAAATCCATTTTTCAAATAAAAAACATTTGCTTGTAGGCCTACATATATTTGATTAAAATTAAATGAATAGACTTAATTGTGTATGTTCATGTGTTAAAAAATAAAGTAGATCTTGAGTTATACATAGAGTCATAGATCTAGATCTAGAGTAATCTAGAGTTAAATAATGGCTTGGATAGAGTTCATTTTGCACTTGCGAATTCGTGACCTTTTTAATTAGCGAATGAATGAAACTATTAGAATATATCTTAACACAGCTTTAAGGCGAACGAATGCATGAAAAATGCTTTAGAAAAAAACACATTTGAATGTTAATTTGATTAAAATATGAAATGAATGGACTATAATTAGTATGTTCATGTGTTAAAGTATAAAACTATCTTTGCGAAGAGAAGTTCTATCATCTTAGAGTTTAGTTAGAGTTTTAGACCTAGGAAAACAAAGATGTGTAACATTACGGTATTGTCTAATGAAAGAATGCTCATATTGGAATTCTACATTCGCAGATATAAGGAACGAATTTATGTAAAAAATGCTTTTGACACACAAATTTGAAGGTTAATTTTATTAAATAATGAAATCAATGGACTATATTTTGTATTTTCATGTGTCAAAGTAAAAAACAATCTGCGCAATGTGTAGTTCTTAAAATTAGATCTAGATCCTTTCGATCTTTTCTCATGAAAACATGGCCTAGATCGTTGAAGTGATAATGTTTTCATAGAGCTGGTCAACTTTTTTCTTTTGGGGGTCTTAAGTTTGTTTTGGGGCTACAATACATACACTACGGTCTAAGTTAGTACCCAAGGAACATTTCTGCCAAGTTTTATCAAGATCGGTCAAACGGTTTTAATTTTTATACGGGGACATACATAGGCTACATACATACATACATATTTACATACGCCTTACTTTCTACTTTATATATTAGATAAGCGAATAACAATTTTTTAAAAGTAATATTTGAAGTTTAAATTTTTGCGCACAACGAGGTTAATGAGCTTAAACACATATGCCTTAAAGTTTCTCTTTAAGGCCCTGTGAAAATCTCATTTTCAACATGTGTTTTCCTCACTCTGGGTCTTGATGGTAGACATGTCTTGCTACTCGTATAATGATATTTTTTGTTGACAGCGGAATATCCTGCTATTTTTCTAACCAAAAAAAAAAAAAAAGTGCTTATAAATTAAATACGTTCCTTCTTAACAAGATAATTATGTCCTACGTGTATCCATGTAGGCCTCTAAGTATGATTATGTGTATGTTTAGTTTAAAAATGGTAGAGAAGCCCTTTAAACGGTGACTGAAAATTACAAAGGCATAGATCTAGAGCAAGTTTCTTCCCATTAAGCGTAGCCTACATTTAAGTATATATAATTGACTATAAGCAGAATGTATGTAATTATGTAGGCCCCTATGTCTTGGATAGAAATTAAAACCAGATGAAACTTAGCATAAACACTCCTTGCATAAACCTAAAATATGTTAAGTAACCCTACCATAAAGTAAAGGTACTAAAAATAATATAAAAATTGACTACCTCTATGGACAACCCCCCCTTTTCAGTAGGGTTTGAAGCTAAAAAATACCTCTTCAATATTAAAAAAAAAGCAAATTGCGCACTCAAAATGTTATGAGCGTAGGCTAATGGGTTTCGACTCAGTTTTGAGTTTAAACCCTCATTCAGCGGGGTTTGGGGGTAAAAAATGCCTCTTTAATATTAAAAACAAAGCAAATTATACACTCAAAATTCTATGAGTGTAGTCAAAGGGGTTTTGAGTTTAAACTCCATCCAGTGGAGTTTGAAGCTAAAAAACTAACTCTTCAATATAAAAAAAAGCAAATTACGCACTCAAAATACTATGAGAGTTGCCAAAAGGGCTTTTGAGTTTAAACCCCCTTTCAGCGGGGTTGGATGCTAAAAAAAATACCTCTTTAATATAAAATAGCAAATTACACACTAAAATTACCAAGCCATTTGGGGTTTTGAGTATAAACCTCTATCCTACAGATGGCTTTTCTTAAAGTTTAAAACCCCTCCAGATGTTTTTTTAAAAAAAAACGAAATCCATAGAGAATGTCATTAATATAATTCATATTTGCATAAGAACAGTCAACAGTAATTGATACAAAATATAGGCCTAATGTAAAAAAAAAAAAAAAAAGGTTAATAAACGTGCGATCGATAGAAAGGACCACTTTTATTAAAAAGTAAATTTTTATAGATCTAAAATCTATGTATAGTTTTAAGAGATTTGTTAAAATCTAGATTATGAAAAAATTTGTAAGCCTATTGAAAGTATACTTATTCGCAGACGTATATTTAGAAGCTATTATATTTTTTTAGCAATGCTTATAAATGTCAAGCTCAACTATCTATATTTTTACGATATTAGAAACGGACTTTCAACAAAAACATACCAGCATATCATAATTGTCGTTAGTTTATGTTTTGTTTTTGATCTTTCAGTAACATCTTTTTTAATCTTCCTTCAATATTTGTTTGAAACAATATCCTTTAATCATTCAATTTAAGTTATTGTTAGGAATTACATAGGGTCACAATGCATGGGCGTAGCCAGGATTTTTTTTCGGGGAGGGTTTGGGGGGGGGGAATTCTCGCGGAAAAAAAAAATATATATGTGTGTGTGTGTGTACATAATTAATCTTTACTACATTCGACCCTTTCGGAAAACGTTTATTGTGCCCTAGAATAGGTTCTTCCTGGAATTAATGGAAAACTTGTAGACTCCCCGCCCCTTGCTAGCAAGGGGGTCTGGGGGAGCTCGCAGCGCTCCCACAGCGCGAGGCGAAGCCCCCCGCCGAGCACTATTTCTGATATTGAAAGCCAACAACATGCATATTCTGAGGTATCTACAGTGCATTATCTGGCTATTAAAAAGTTTTATTTCAAAAACCTAATGTGCTATTCTTACTGACTTAGACCCTCTCGCGCCGTTCGGCGCATTTTCCTGCAAGCTGTTTCCACAAAAATCTGACACTGGTAATGTCTGAAGCCTCTTCCCACCTTCTCTAAGGATCTCAATGAAAGTGTGGCGCCAAGTTGTACAAGGATGTCATTGCAACTCTTATTATGCGTAATTCTGGATCTGAATCTACATTTAAGACAAAGTTTTCAAATAAGTCCGTACTAGAATTTAGACATAGTCTAGAATCCTTGTCCTTATTAATAACCACTAAAAATACAACTAACAATATTGCATAACCGTTAAACTCGTGTGAGCTGGCGCTCCTAGATCTTTTTTTTTTTAATTATTTTTATCTATTGGTAATTTGTGTAAACTATCTAGGCTAGTGCTGAGTGCATGCATGTTTCCCGCCAGCTCTTTAATGCTAGAGTTAGTTTAGGTGAGTCATGACCTGGCTCTATAAATAGAAAGGGTGCGGTCAGTTCTTTCTTTTTCCGGTGTTGACCGTTGGTCTGTGTGACCATGTAGTGAGTTAGTAGTTAGTAATTGTAGTGTAATTTCAGCTGGGACCGCCTGTAAGTTGGAAAATGTTTTTTTTACTTCTTTAGTTTGTATTTGTATTAGTTATTCCTACATCTACTGTTATAGTCTAGATGTAGACTGATTAGTGGAGTGACATCACTGGCTAGTTAATTAGCCAGGATTACCTCTGGTGGAACCGGAAGTTCCGTAGACTTGGGTAGCGTCACCCCCTTGCGCCATCCTTAATGATCCCCTTATTGTTTTTCTATACTTATGTCTATTTGAAATATTTTATTATTTTATGTTCCCTATGTATTTTTATTAATATTTTATTGCTAGGATAATCACTTAATTGTATTAAGTTGGCAGTTTGTCCTACATTTTTAATGTAAAAGATGGCTGCGTCCTAAGCATCGCTGTCATGGCGGCTTTATTCAGTTTGTCGAGCCTAGACTTAGATTTATGTTATTGTTGTCTGGCCCAATGTGTGTTGTGGCTTAGACTTTGACTTGAGTATGTATGGCTTTTATTAGCCAAATGAAGGTGATTGTTTTGAGTGTGTGTTAGTCTAGATCTAGTCCATTATAATGATTATTTTATATATTTTTCATATGTCTTATGTTTGTTTATTTTGTATGATTGCAGGCTATAATTCCTGTCGTTATTTCTACTGCCTTACTGTGGCTTACTGCCTGTCTGCTGTAGTTCTGCTTTACTGCCGCTAGTAGCTTACTGTTTAGTGTTGGGGTAATTTAGGTTATTTGAGTGGTTTATTGTTTTGTAGTCGGTATATTTGTTTTATTACTGTTTTTTGTGTCCATGTAAATAAAGTGTATATAAGTTTCTTTTTATAAATTTTAGTTGGCTGTTTTACTTTTAGTTAGCTAGTTTGTTTCCTTTTAGTTTAGTTTAATTGAGCTGTCTGGTTGCTTAGGCGACTCTAGCCCCTTGGTCGCAGACCGAGGTGCACAGATTGGGCCCACCCAGTAGAGCTACCACCTGCCTACTGTTATAAATGAATAAATGTTGAGCAGCAGATAAATAAAAAGTTAAACAATGGCCGTAACTATTTTTTTTAGTTAAACTAAAAGTTTCTAACTTTTTAGTTAACTTTCGCCCATCACTAGATATAAGGCAAAGCGTGCCCCTGTCAGACTTGGCGAGTCAAAGCTTGAAGAGTTGGTCAAGTTCACATAGCTTGGCTTAGTTCACATAACAAACGATGGTGATGCCAACCATGACGTAGCGTGCCGAATAGGAAAGGCAAGGAGCATTTTCCAAAGGCTGCGGCCTATTTGGACAAGCCAAGCCATTTGACTTAAGTCTACTTTATATACGTTACTTTTCCAGTTAGTATCCAAAGAACATTTATGCCAAGTTTTATCAATATTGGTCAAATGGTTTTGATTTCTATTCGAGACATACATACAATACATACGCTTTACTTTCTGCTTTATATTATAGAAGATATAGCTGCCATCATGCTAAAAGAAACTTTTGAATTGAAACAACAAAAACTTTCAAAAAGTAAACATGTAAACTAGATTCTTTATTCAGCCATCTTGGCTTCCATAATGTGTCCCGAATGTATGGGCATAACTCTTCATACAATAAATCTAAAAGAAGGATAACACACAATGTTAGACACATTAATGTAGGGGACGTAACATTTAATCAACAGCAAGTGTACTAGGAAAAACTCAGTTAATGTTTATATTTTTGGAGCAATATTTTTTTTACATATTAGAAATATATATGAATAAGTTTTACAGAAAATACAAAACAGAAAATTGTATCTATGTTATCATAATCTCCCTTAAATTTATGTATTGTTTCAGAAGTTTTAAATACAAAATACCTTGCATAATCAATTTTAAAAACAAAAGGTTTGCATAAAGCAGATACACAGTAGTCGTTGCACATAGACTTTGCAAGACACAACGTAAGGCGTAATCTGATTCTTAATATCTTTATTAGTTTTTGAAATCTGAGTGTGACAGACGGACATACAGACTACACAAAACTAAAAACAGCTTTTCCCTTTTTCCCTAATTAAAAAAAAAGCGTTCAGAAAATGTATTTTATTTTACTTACGCTAATTATTTTTATTCATTTAAATAATTTTAATATATTTTTATAAAGATCTAGATAAACATGTAAATTACTTAGTATTTTGGTATTAGGAAAAAAGAGTTAATGAAAAACATTGAATTTAAACACCAGTTCTATTATGATACTTCATAGTGAAGCACTGGTGCAGTAAACATCAAATAAAGGTTAGCCATAACCGTAACCTCTTCCCTTAAAGCAATTTAGAAATTTATCAGATTGAACTAGTAAAGAAATTGAGAATAATGGTTTTCACTCTCTTTAAAAATACATAAGATGTGAACATTCTGCAGTAAACTAACAATATCATTCTATAGTCATCTCACTATAAAATTTAATTATTTTTATGAAAATAATAAAATGTAATTCATTGAGAGATACTTTAGAAAAAAAAATCTAAATGAAAGTAAAATTAAGGAAACTGGAATGAAAACTTGCTAACATATTGGAACTAAATTTTATATATACATATATATATATATATATATATATATATATATATATATATATATATATATATATATATATATATAAGTTATAGATCTGTTCTTTTCCTAAATGGATCAGATTTCATTCTTGTATTTTTATCCTCAGATCTACTGCTAGATTTAGCACGCCTTGATCTTTCAGTGGATAAGGTATTACATGCTTTTTGAATTTCAATAAATTTTTCCTGAGCCTTGACTTTTTCTTCCTGGTCCTTCTGTCGGTCAGGGTGATACTGTCTACTTAATATGCGACACTGTTTGTTGATTTCCTTCTGACTGGCACTTTTACTGAGTTCAAGTAACTGTTAGAAGAAAAAACACATGGGCACTAGGCATGAACATTAACATTTCAGCAGGCCCATTAAGCTAAACAACGTACAAAAGTTAACCTTAACTTCTTCACACCACTGGAGAAATGTAGCAGATTCAATGAGTAAAGAAATTGAGAACAATGTTCATCAAATGTTTCTCACACTATCTTTAAAAACAACAACGAGTAAAATGTGAACATTCAACAGCAATACTAACAATAGCGTTGCATTGTCATCTAACTATAAAATTTAATTATTTTTATGAAAATAATAAAATCTAGTTCATTGAGGGTGTCTTTAAAGAAAAAAATGTAAATAAGAGTAAAAATAAAGAAACTAGAAAAAAATGTTAAGAATAAATATGTGCACTGTCAACTAGCTGTAATGAACATTTATTATGTAAATTTGTAAATGCAAAGAAAACAAGGTTAAAAAGACTGTGTGGAAACACAAACTCAAAATTGACCCCCGAAGTGGTCCACCCAGGCAGGTAAAAAGGCGGGTTTCAATATTTTCATGAAATTCTATCAAAGGCAAATGACAGAGAAGAATGGAGAAAGAAGGTTGACAGATCTTGTGTGGTGCCCCAACAGCCCAGCAGACCAAGGGATATATGAAAGTGAATGGGAAGCTCGATGTGAACCTGGCCTAACTGATCTCATATAATGATTATCTAATTCAGGTAAAATATTTACTTACGCTAAAAAACGTAACAATCAACTTCGTTGCACTTATTAACTATTCTTTAATGATATTTTTTTTAAGCAAATAATTTCTCGAAAATTTCGTTTATTTATTAAATTCGAATTATCTTTCAAGTTATCTTTTAAGTTTAGTGTTGATTTTTTAACTTTTTAATTTTTATTATTTATTAATAATCACATTATAAATAAGCCAATATGTTAGAGTAAGACTTACATTTGTCACAAATCATTTAGTGAAAGTTATTTTTATTAAGGAGTGTGTCGCGTGTGTCGTTAAAGCTGCCGAAGTAATCTGTCCAGAAAAGGTGAAAGCATTCAAAGAAATAACATTAACTAGGAACATACTGGGAGATAAAAATCAATGTCAGTCAGCTTGCGTAAACAATTAAAGAACAAAATAGCTGATTTTGAATTCTTTTCTTTGGCTCTCGGTGAGTCAACTGATGTAGCGGGTGTAGCACAGTTGGCTATATTCATAAAGGGCCTGTGACAGGAATTTTGAGATACATGAGGAACTAGTTGAGCTCTGTTCTATGCATAACACCACAACAAGCGAAGATGTTTTTGAGAAATTACAGGAGGTGATATTACAGTACAACTTACCTTTGGTAAAGCTATCTAGTTTAGCAACGGATGGCACACGAACCATGATTGGGGTTAGAAATGGTGTTGGTGCAAAGCTGCTTGCAAAAATAAGAGAGACTGATGGCAATTTTAAATTTGCTTATTTTCAGTGCATCATTTACCAAGAAGCAATATGTGCAAAGCAATGACAGTTCCAACATGTGTTAAGACCAGTTTTAGTCGCTATCACTTTTATTCGTGACCGTGGCTTACGTCATCGCCAATTTTCAATGTTTCTGGATGACGTTGGACACGAATTTGATTGTGTTCCTTACTACACAGAAGTCCGCTGGCTTTTCTTGTCATAATGTATTGAAGAGATTTTTTGCACCGCGTGAAGAAATTGTATTGTTTCTGAACATGAAAGGTGAACCTGTTGAACATTTATAAACTGACGAATGGGTTCAGGATTTGGCATTAGCAGTTGATCTCAGTGGTTATCTGCAAGACTTGAATTGGAAACTTCAAGGTAAAGACAAAATTGTCACAACTGCATGTGGTGATGTGAGGTGCTTTCAAGCAAAGTTACGACTGTGGATAAACCAAATATCAAGAAAAAACCTTCTTCACTTCTCAACGTGATACTAAAAAGATTAAATACGGCTGCAACTTTTGGTAAAAATGTCCTACACCTGGAATCGTTGTTAGATGATTTCAATGACCGTTTTCGTGACTTTGTTTCATGCGAGCAAGAAGTGTCGTTGTTTTTATCTACATTTTCATTGGCTCGTGAAAATGTTGCTGATAATGTCCAACTAGAACTGATAGAATTGCAGCCAGATTCTTAGTTGAAAGCGAAGTATATAGCAGTGGCTGTGCCAAAAATTTACAGTTATTTATCTGAATGGTATGTCGAATTTCGGAAATTCTCAATTGCTGTTTGCTACTTTCTCTCTGAAAGCTACAAATAACACCACATCGAGCGATTTTATCTGATCAAAATATGTCATCAGTGAGAAAAGTGTCTGTGGCCTATCAAACTTCAACCTGATATTAATAAACTTGTATCCCAGAAAAAATGTCAAGCATAAGGACAACGAAAATAATGCGTAATCATTGTAATTTCTAATAGGCAAAATAATAATAATAATAACTAAGGGACAGGTATACCATTAATTATTATATTCCATAGTATTGTTTCTAATTTACATAAAACTAGTAGGCTATGTTTTCCAACTGATTTTTGGCTGCGGCCCTTCAGGTCGTAGTAAGTTTTTATGCGGCCCATACATCTTAATGACATGCCTGATCTAATTGTTCTGTAAAGCGTCCATGTCAAGAAGAAAAATATTTCCGTAAAAAAAAAATCCTTTAGTTAAGTGTCCTATGTGTATAGTGGGTATGGTGCCACCCTGCAGCTCACGCAATAATATGAAAAACTACTAATTAATTGTTTTTTTTTAAAGTATGCTCCACTTATATACATATTAAATAGATTTTTCCTCTTTAAAAAATAAAGTAAACATTTTTTTTTTGTAAATGTAGTAGTTAGTATGACAGAATTTACTTAACCTAGCAATACATTTTTAAAAACTTTTTTTCATAAATGCGTTAAAAATATGGTATATAGTCTCCTCCCTTACTAAATGGCCTCCCGTGTTTGTTACTATTAATAGTGAATAGTTGTAAAAAAAAAAAAAAAGGTGCATTTTTACAAAAAAAAAAATAAAAAATCCTTGCATATTTAATTTAAAAAATTAAATTTTTCGCTTTCAGCAAAGAAAACAGTAGCCGTTGCATCAGAATTTTGAAAGGTCTAAAATATCATGATGTCGAATTTTCAATATCTTTTCTAGTTTACGAGATCCAAACGGGGCGGACGGACAGACAGAACACACAAAAATAATAACATTTATTCCCCTATCGGGGGGCCGCTAAAAATAGTGCTTTAAACATATAATATAATTAAAGGTCTTTATGTTTCTTCTTTTTCATTACATTTTTACCCACCCTCTGTTTCCCTACCAAATAAAATTGAATGTTAAGGTCTAAATAAAAAAAAAAAGAAGATGGTGTTTAGCTCTACCCTTAAAGATAGCCCTGGTAATGTCTTTTACGCTAACGTATACAAATCTGAGCCTTTTACTTTTATCTACAAAATAATTAGTTACTGGCTTACTGGACTATGAAATCTCTACGTTTGTGATCTGTGTAGCAAAAGGTCACTCGTTTATGTTTATGTTCTAAAATCCAGCTTTTTAATTGAGATTTATATCCTAGTAGTAAACTCGGTACTCGTGTTAAGGTGTGGCCCGAAGTTCAGCCGCGTGATTGAGATTTTTCTCCAAATAAGCAAACTCATTGTCCGGTTTTCCGTGTAGAAGAGTGGCTTGAAGTTCAGCCCCCTAATTCACAGAAGGACAGTAAAGACCCTATATAAGAGCGAAGGTGTCACAGTCAAGTCGGCTTCACGTCACCTCGCAACTTCACAAGTACGAGCCTAGGTGAAGTCGGTCCGGAACAGAGAATCAAATGCAATTCTAGGATGAGGCAGAGAATTAATACAACATTACAGAGTTAATACGTCGGAGTGTGAAGCTTAGAAAAGGCGCCAGATCGAGAACCTTCAGTCGGAATGTAAATTTTGTAGAGATGGGACGTATTTTAGTTTTGAGTTAGACCGTAAAAAGTACACCTGTTTAATATGCATAAATAGGACCTCGTTCCATTAATGTCTGTTATGGATTGTATTAATGTTTATATTAAAACAAAATAATGTGCTTAAAAATGGAGCCTTTATGAAATGCACCAACACATTTATTATAAAGACATGGCGTGTTAATATAAATAGAAATGCGATTTACATACAGAGCAGCATAATGTCTGGCACATTTTTTTTTTCAATTTGTCTTGACCTTTGAGTGGGTTAGTTAATATAATAATAGATATATTTAATATTATTTAGATCTAGTCTATATTTATTATTATATCCTTAGATTTTAGATCTAGTCAGTCTAGTGTTAGACTTAGTCTTTAATTAAGGCTTTAGATCTACTAATCATCTACTAATGCTACTAATAATAACTAATAGTAACATTCTATATAGTTAGTTATACACGTAAATATATTGATCTAGAATTAGATCTAGTCTAGGTCTATATTTTGAATAAACCATTTGATTTGATTTGATTGTCATTGTAAATTAGCTTTCACTTTAGACTGAGACTTAACTTAGGCATTGTAAACCTTCAACTAGATTTAGACTAGACCTTTAAAAACTAAAATCAACATGAAATTGCTCTGGCTATTTATCCTAATAATTACTAAATACACACTAGCTGAACACAGAACTAGATCTACCTTAGTCAACACTAAAATTGTAAAAGGAAACAACAGTCATAATCAATCATCACACTTTAGATCAATGCAACTTCAAAAATAATCTAACATACACACCCATAACATTAAAGAAGATTTTCAAGATTACCCATCACAAATGGTTCTCAATCAGACACAGCAGAAATAAATACCTATCACTGTTAATATTAATAGAAGGAGATGTAGAGTCAAATCCAGGGCCTAGATCTAAAGATAGATTCAACATCTGCAAAAAAGTATGCACCATGAAACAGAAAGCCATTCAATGTGACACCTGCGATGAATGGTACCTTGCATCATATCTCCAAATGAATACACCTGTGTATTATGCCTTAGGCAACAAAGACGCACTGTGTACCGTGTGGGTTACCTCAGTTTACATCAGGATTGTTTGATTCCTTTGATGCGGACACTTCTAACTCATACAACATCCTAAACACCATCCCAAACCAAACTCACCAACCACTAGCCAGATCCACTCCTGTTAAACCTAAATCTACTAAAATTAATACAACAGCCTCACTAAACAAACCTACTAAAGAAGTAATACCAAAATACCTTAAAACCTTAGTAATAAATTTTCAAAGCATTAGGAACAAAACAGCAGACTTAGAAATTTTATTAGAATGTGAGAAACCAGACATAATTGCAGGAACAGAAACTTAGCTACATCCTGAAATTTATAATGCAGAAATTTTCAATAGTAATTATGAAATTTTTAGAAAAGATAGGGCTGATAATCATGGAGGAGTTCTTTTAGCAATAAAAAACACTCTTATAGCAGAAGAAATTACCTTACCTAACTCAAAAAAATATAGAATCAACATTTTGTAAAATTAATACCACCTCAACATCCCTAATAGGCAGCATTTACAGACCACCAAATTCTAGTTTAGAATACATGCAGGAACTATGTAATCAGATTACTACACTTAAAGAGACAAATAAAAATGCAGTTTTTTGGATTATGGGTGATTTCGACCTACCTGATATAAATTGGAAAACACTAACCATAGATAAACACCAAAACCTTAAGGATATAAATGAGCTTTTCATAGAAACTTTACACAACCTAAGTTTAGATCCAATCATTAAAAAGCCAACTAGATTAAACAACACATTAGATCTCTTCTTAACCAACAGACCTGGATTAGTAGTTGATTATGATATTATCCCTGGTCTATCAGACCATGAGATCATAAAAATACACAGTCAGATAAAAGCAGTAGCCAATACAAAACCCAAAAGAAAAATCCTACTCTGGAATAAATGTAACCTAACACAACTACACCAAGTTGCATTAAACATTCAACAAACATTCTTATCAGAAAAAGACATTAACCAACCAGTCGATGACCTCTGGAATTTCATTAAAAAACATCTTAAAAGCATTATAGAAAATCATATACCAACTAAATGCCAAACAAAATAAATAAATGCTGGTTTAATAATAGACTAAAGAAGCTTTGTAAACAGAAGGAAAACCTATATAGAAAATTTAAAGAAACTATGGCAGAAAGAGTTTACAAAAAGTATATAAACAAGGTTACAAAAGACAGTTTGTGTGGAAACACAAACTCAAAATCGGCCCCCGAAGTGGTCCACCCAGGAGGGCTTCAATATTTTCAGAAAGAATATCCGAATGAAATTATATCAAAGACAAATGAGAGATAAGAATGGAGAAACAAGGTTAACAGATCTTGTGTAGTGCCCCAACGGTCCACCACAACAAAGGATAGGTGAAAGTGAATGTAAAGTTAGATGTGAACCTGGCCTAACAGTTCCCCTTTCAGACCTTGTGGTCTATAGGGCAGATGATGTAAAGTTCATGTTTTTGTGGCCTACGGTTAACGAGGGTGTCATGTAGCCAGCACAACGACCAACCGCCTTTACTTTTCCCCAACTAATGTCAGGTACCCATTAGAGCTGAGTGGACTCAGAGGCGCCCAAAGATTCCAAAAGTTAAAAATCCCGTCTTCACCAGGATTCGAACCCGGGACCCCAGGTTCGGAAGCCAAGCGCTTTACCGTTCAGCCACCGCGCCTCCCCTGGCCTAACTGATGTCTTATAATTGATCTAATTAAATCCTCAAAAAATAAAAAATATATAAAAAATTCCGCAATAAAAAAAAAGGTTTAGGAAAATAAAGTTTATAAGATTATTATTCGTTTTAAATTAGGTCTAACTTATAATGCATACTAATTAGCTTTTTCTCTTTAAAAAAATACTTGCATAACTGATTTTAAAAATTAGATTTTTCGCTTTCAGGAAAAAAAAGTAGCCGTTGCATCAGAACTTTAAATGGTCTAAAATATTGTTATGTCCGATTTTCAATATCTTTTCTAGTTTACGAGATCTAAACGGGACGGACGGACAGACGGTCAGACATTTCACACAAAACTAATAGCGTCTTTTCCCCTTTCGGGGGCCGCTAAAAATTAAACACTTAACACAAAAAGTAAGCAGACAGCTGCAGAGTGAATACATAAACAATGTAATATCTAAAGATAACAACAAAAACCTTTAGTCATACATTAAGTCTAAGAAAATGGAAACAACAGGCATAGCGCCATTAAAAGATGAATATAACATAATGATAATGAAACTAAAGCAAACATCCTAAACAAATACTTTGCATCAGCATTCTCAGCCCCAGGAGACAAAGACATATTACTGAATTTGAACCAAGTAGACAACATAGAAGATATAGTAGTACAAGAAAATGGAATTCAAAAACTATTAGCCAACACCAAACCAAATAAAGCTTCTGGACCTGATGGTATTCCAGCTAGATTACTCAAAGAACTCAATGAGCTAGCCCCAGTGTTCAAAATACTCTTTCAGGCTTCGCTTAACCAGGGCAGAGTACCAAAGGACTGGAAAGAAGCTCATGTCACCCCCCTATTCAAAAAAGGAGAAAAATCTGACCCAGGAAACTACAGACCAGTATCACTTACCAGCATCACATGTAAAATCCTAGAACACATAATATGTAGCAACATCATAAACCACTTAGACAAACATAATGTCCTCACACCATACCAACATGACTTTAGGAAATATAGATCATGTGAAACACAACTAATAGGACTAATTGATGATTTTTCAAAAGGTTTAGATAATAGTGAACAAATAGATGCTATCTTACTAGATTTTTCTAAGGCTTTTGACAAAGTTCACCACCATAGTTTGCTTAAAAAGTTAAAATATTTCGGCATTAATGGTCCACTGCATCAGTGGATTAAAGATTTTCTGATAGGAAGAGAACAAACTGTAATAATAAATGGCTCTATATCAACACCGACAACAGTAAACTCAGGTGTACCTCAAGGAACAGTCTTAGGTCCACTACTATTTTTAATTTACATAAATAATTTACCAAATTGCATTACTTCAGGAACAAGTCAGATTATTTGCAGACGATTGCATAATATATAGAACAATAAAAACAACACAAGACACAGATATTTTACAAAGAGAATTAGATGAATTACAGAAATGGGAATCAAATTGGAGCATGTCTTTCCACCCAGAAAAATGTCAGTTGTTAAGAGTAACAAAAAAACTAAAACAAATTAATTCCACTTATCTTATTCATGGCAAACCAGTAACACAGACTAAAAACGCAAAATACCTAGGTGTTATAATAAATGAAAAACTGTCATGGAATCCACATATTGATGAAACTATAAAAAAAATCAAACAAAGCATTAGGATTTATTAAAAGAAATTTCTATAAATCAAATAAGAACATAAAACTAAAATGTTATTTAACCTTGGTTAAACCAATAATAGAATATGCATCCTTCGTTTGGGACCCCTCAACTCAAGAAAACATTAAGAAACTGGAACAGACACAAAATAGAGCAGTGAGATTCATAACAAACGAATATTCACATTTGACTAGAGTAACACCTTTAATAAAATCACTAAATTTAGAAAGCCTTCAGGACAGAAGACTCAAAAGTAAAGTAGCAATTATACATAAAACACTGAACCATAATCTTCAAATACAAAAACAAATTTAATAAAATACTCAGAAAGACACAAAGATAAAGGCACATTCCTCGTCCCATATGCTAGGACAAATTTTTACAAATACTCCTTCTTCCCTAGTGCTATTAGAGCATGGAATGGATTGCCTGAGCTAGCCAGGAAAACCAGTGACTTGGCAGAGTTTAAGTCATTGATAAATATACATGACTAAATGCATGACGCGTAGGACGTAATCATCTTCTTTTTTGAAGTAACGTCTGTATTATATAAGATAAGAAGATAAGATATGTTAATATGTTATATCATTGACTTTGTCATGCTACCAGACGTCTGTCTTGATGTGCGGGTATATCTCCAGAGGTAGAGATGAACAACTCCCACACCCTTTTTATTTGTTTAGTCCATCACATTGAGTTTTTTCATAGACAGGTGACCACAAGTGAAATACGATGGACGTAGGTTTAATGTCAGCGTATTGACACTCTCTGACCACAAGTCAAATACGATAGACGTAAGCACTCTCTAGATGTCACATGAGAGAAATAGTTTTTTTTAATTAGTAGTAAATCTTAATTAGGGGGCTGGACTTGAAGCCACACCTTTTCACGTGTGCAGAGTTAATTGAATATAAATCTCAATTAGTAAGCTGGACTAAAGATCACACACGTAAACGAGTGACCTTTAGCTACACAGAACACAAACCCCGAGACTTAATAGCCCAGTAAGCCAGTAACTAATTATTTTGTAGCGAAAAAAAATATTAGCGTAAAAGGCAATATCTTTAAATGGAGAGCTAAACACCCCCTACTCTTTATTTTATTTATTTGGTCCATGACACCCAATTTATTGATAGACAATGACCAGAATGAAAAAAACACAACTTGCTAACAAAGCATACTACACTGTACATAAATATTACGGTTAAATTACTTTTTCTAACGTTTTAACTTGAATATTATTCCTGCAGTTAAGTGTCTTGATTTGATAACGATTTTCTAAGTAATTTGTGACAGTCAAGTAACTCCTCGTTATTACTATTTGTGTTTACTTAAGATGCGTACTTAGCCACTGTGTATCTGGCCAGGACGACTTTTACACACCTGACACCCAAAGGCTTACTATCGTGCCCTTTTGTAAGTTACTGAAACCACGAATGATAATAATTAAGGAAGATGTTTCTTACATACGTTCTTTGCATTTAATGTTTCTTACATACGTTCTTTGCACAATAAAATAAAACAAAGATGTACTTTTTGCGTGTGTGTATTTTTTGCATTGTATTAAAACCTTTAGAAAGAAAGCTAATTTCATTGTTTAATTATTTTGACTTAATAAATAACGGAAAACGTATAAAAGAAATAGAACAATAGTACCGCAGTTAGATCTAGGAAACAAAGAAATAATATGCTGGAGTGTTAAAAAACCCTCGACCTCTGTAACTAGTGTACGGGTATAATTTATCTATATGCTTGACTGACCATGCCAATGTGTTATCTTTTTGGTCTGACCACTCAACACTATTGCGTATGCCCAAGGAAAAAAAACGCGTTATGGACAACACAATCAACTATACACACTGCAGTAGGACTACATGTGTAGGCTCACTACGTCTATCTGACCAGATGTTGCAATCAGTCGAACACAGTCTATTTATGTTGTGTTTTTTTTTGGTAGGAGGGTGTGGATGACACAACATT
This sequence comes from Biomphalaria glabrata, assembly GCF_947242115.1. Classification (NCBI taxonomy): domain Eukaryota; kingdom Metazoa; phylum Mollusca; class Gastropoda; family Planorbidae; genus Biomphalaria; species Biomphalaria glabrata. The sequence continues at coordinate 17,168,635 of NC_074726.1, forward strand.
TAAGGTTCAAGCTATAAATAGGTATAATAGATAATAAAATATCGTTTGCCGCAAATGGATTTATTTTAAACAATAAATAATTGATCTACTACGCTTATATTATTACTATTAACTAGCAGCTACTATTAGTATTAAGCCCTTGAATCCAAAACCAGAAGCGGTCTTTGGACTTTACATTACAAGTCTGATGACCAGTCTGAAATTCATGAACACATACATCCAACTACTATACAAGCCAGATTGCACTTTACTTATGAGATATTTACATTAGTAACTAGTTCAATATATAATTGCATATTTTACATTGACCCTCCCACACACAGCCTTTACTTTTGCAGGCCTCGTACATCACACCTTGGGCGTAGCCAAAGGGGGGGGGGGGGGTTCGGGGTTCAACCTCCCCCCCCCCCCCCGAAATGAATATCCCCCCAGTGGGGGGGGGGATCGGAATTAAGTAACTGATTTTTTCCTTTGATTTTGTTTATTTTAGGTGATATTTTAATACTAAACCATCACTTGCCCCAACACAGCGAATGGTTTTTTAGTTTAAAACCCCTTACCTGGGGGTTTTGAGTTTAAAACCCCTTCCAGGGGGTTTTCAGTTTAAAACCCCCTACCAGGGGTTTTTGCAGTTAAATCCGCCACTTCTAAACAAAACAAAAAAAATGGAAACGACAATCCTAAAATTCCAAGAGCATAGTTAAGAAAGATTTTGATTTTAAAACCCCCTCCAAAATGTACGATAAACCCCCTCTTCAATATAAAAAAGCTAATTACGCACTCAAAATTTTATGAGAGTAGCTAAATGGGTTTTGACTCAGTTTTGAATTTAAACCCCCCTTCAGCGGGGTTTGAAGCTAAAAATACCTCTTCAACATGAAAACAAAAAGCAATTTATGAACTCAAAATGTTATGAGCGTAGTTAAATGGATTTTGACTAAGTTTTGAGTTTAAACCCCCTTTCAGCGGGGTTAGAAGGTAAAAATACCTCTTTAATATTAAAAACAAAGCAAATTATACACTCAGAATTTTATGAGTGTAGTCAAAGGGGTTTTGAGTTTAAACTCCCTTCCTGCGGAGTTTGAAGCTAAAAAATACCTTTCAATATAAAAAAAGCAAATTACACACTCTAAAATCTATGAGCGTAGCCAAAGGGGTTTTGAGTTTAAACTCCCCGCCAGCGGGGTTTGAAGCTAAAAATACATCTTCAATGTAAAAAAAAAGCAAACTACGCACTCAACATGCTATGACCGTTCCCAAAAGGGGTTTTGAGTTTAAACCCCCTTCAGAGGGGTTTGATGCTAAAAAAAATACCTCTTCAATATGAAAAAAAAGCAAATTACACACTAAAATTATGTGTGCGTAGCCAAGCCAATTGGGGGTTTTGAATTTAAACCCCTCTCCAATAGATGGCTTTTTTTTAAAGTTTAAAACCCCTCCAGAGCGTTTTGAGGTGGAAAACCTCTATCTTCAATATTATTCTAAAGCATTCTACAGTTACCAAATTCTATGACCGTAGCTAAATGGGGTTTTGAATTTAAAAAAAAAAAAACAGTAACTCCAGAGATTCGTTAGTTTGAAACCCCCAACAGATGATTTTGACGATAAAACATCTCTTTGGATATAAAATCTAAAGCAAACTACAGTCACCTAATTCCAAGAGCGTATTCAAGAGAGGTTACACATTTCTACCAGTGATGGTGCCCATTAATAAACTGCAGCGAAATTGAAAAACACTAAATGTGGCTCAACAAAGATGGCTAAGACAGATTTTAGGAGTCAGTTATAGAGATCGTCTCTAAATCAAGGAAATCCTTTGACGAACTGGGAGTCGACCCCTTAGTAAGATTGTGACAGAGATCTCATGAGGTTTGCGGACATGTTCTCCGACAAAATGAATAACGCATAATAAGAGTTGCGATGACATCCTAGTACACCTTGGCTCCACACATTCATGGAGATCCTCAGAGCAGGTGGGAAGAGGCTTCAGACATTACCAGTGACAGATTTTTGTGGAAACAGCTTGAGACAAATGCGCCTAAAAAGGCGCGGGAGGGTCTAAGTCAGTAAGAATAGCACATTAATTTTTTGCAATAAAACTTTCTAATAGCAGGAAAATGCACTGTAGATACCTTAGAATATGCATTTTGTTGGCTTTTAATACCAGAAATAGTTCTTGGCGGCGGGGCTTCGCCCCGCGCTGGGGGAGCTCCCCTGGACCCTCTTGCTAACAATGGCGGGGAGTCAACAATTTTTCCACTGACTCCAGGAAGAACCTACTCTAGGGCACAATAAACGTCTTACGAAAGAATGAAGGGTCAGAATGTAATAAAGATTATGTACACACACACACATACATACATTTAAATATATTTTTTTCGCGGGGGGGGGGGGGGGGTCGGGGGGGGGGAGAAAAAAAATCCCCCCCCCCTAAACCCCCCCGAAAAAAAATCCTGGCTACACCCATGATACACACAGACACGCTCATGCTACACAGATTAATATGTGATATTCCTACTTGTTTATAAATACTATTAAGCTTGAATAAATCAACCAGTAACAGAGTTTAAAACAAAAAGATAAATAAAACGAAAAAAACAACAACCAATATAGGTATGTTATTTTAACAGTTTCGTAAAATGTTCAGCAACACAAGCTATTTATAAGAAACTTGGGTATTCGGCTCCGGCCGAATATCAAAAAGTACTATCCGGTGCACCCCTACTAGAGATATACATCTATAGAATCCCCTGCACGTCTCAGTACCTTCTTGAAACATCTGACATCTCAAGAAAGAGTCTACAACTTTAGCACTTCTCAGCACCATCAATGAATTAGCACTTCTATCAACAACTCGTGACAAGTATTAAAGTGTTAGTTACTTTGGAGCCCTGAGTTGTCAAGTTCTTTACGTTGGTGGTGTCATGTGGTGCAATTTTCAGAGAGCCTGGATAGGGAAATTCGTTACAATATTTAGTAAAATCATAATGGTCAAACCAGTTTTCCCTGTGTGGCCATTTAGCTAGTAATTTTTGTTCCAAATATATACATAAATCGTCAAATTTCTAGAAAAATCGTCATAGCCATTTTCGAGATCTGCATCCACCCACCCAGATTCAAGTTACCGGTACCATGAAGAATTTGCAAGCAGAAAAGAGGAATTGTAAAAAAGGAAATAGTATACATTTTCCTTTGCCCCAACTTAAAGCGGTCTGTTAATAAGAAATGTTATCCTTTTACTTTCAAGATTTAAAAACTGAGAAATATGTTATGATACTCTGTATGAAATATTGATTTTTTTAAAATGATATTTTTATGACATACATCATATATAGAAATGATAATATTGAAAAAAAAAGAGAGAGACACAAATAATTTTAAATGAATTTGAACATTATAATTATAAATACTTACGCGATATGCATTTCCCTCTCCAGAAAGATCAAACAAATGCTTAGCATCAGAATACATCCGTTTCCATCCAGCATGACTGTATATTTTGTATAACTGATAGAGTGAATCTTTAGTTCGAATCCAAACATCAGATTTTAAAAAATTGGATAAAGCTAAACGTAATGGAATGCGTTCATCATCAACTACAACAGTGGCATTAAAGTACAAACCAATAAATATTAAAAATATCCATGTTATCGAGGCCAAACAGTAGCCAGTAATATCAAATATAAATTTGGTCTTATCGTCTTTGGACACATGTTCTACCTGCTGCCACTGAAGGCCTTTGAACTTTGTACTTAAACCAGCCAGAAGTGGTGCCATAGTTACATTACCATCGCCAATAAATACCCATGGAAGAGAAAAAAGGCATCCCATGAATGGCTGTCGCAATGAACATCTTATTTCTCCTATATTAGCAACAAGATAAACACCTGAAAAAGAAACATTAAAACCAAAAAAAAATTAAGAATATAAAAAATACCAATTACAACTTTAACTATTTCTCTCCTAACTGACGATACAAGCGTTGATTCCACCAGAATGTGATAAATAATTACGGAGAGAAAGAGTAAAATTATTAAAATATACCGGTCTATTTCTTTGTTTACATATAATTGTCACAATACTTTCTTTTATTGAAGATTGTTGAGATTTTACAAAATGACGGGGATTCTGTAAATACATCTCTAGATCTAAATATGTCTCAGAGATTCAATAAATGAAGATCCTTTTAATTCAAATACAGAACTTTAATACAAAACTTGGAATCACAAAAATATAAAGTTTGTACAGAAATAAAACTGTATCAGATGAATAATTCTTTCAAAGCTCAATAATAAAATATATTCAGATAAATACTAGATTTAATAAAATATAAGACTTGTCACTGCAAGTTACAACTCAAAACTAAGATACGTCCTATCTCTATGAAATATTCTACACAACGGAAGTCTCAAGATCCCGCGTTTTCTTAGCCCCTTCAACCCAGACACTTGCTTTAACAAATCAAATCATTCCCGAATCAGAAACCCCTTAGTAACGAACTATGCTGGTAATTACTCCCTTAAAGCACGTGAGAGGAAGCGAGCAATGAGTTTTAATGTCGCCTTGTCTCCGTACAAGGACAGCCCTAGTGTCGGTCATGTACCAGTTTTCTCTCTATCATATCCTTATCGTCTTTCGTGCAGAACTCGGCATTCATACAGAATGTGTTCTATTGTCTCGTCGTCCTCCGTGCAGTGGCAGTACCTTGTGTCGTAATTCTCCCTCCACCGGCCCTTATCCGGAGTCCCAGCCATCGTACCAAAGAGCCAACAAACGTTTGTCGGCCAGGGATCGTACTCTTTGGTAAGTGCACGGTTCATCATGCACGAGTGCCGTTACGACCGCGGTTTTTGCGAAGTGATCAGCCAAGTCGTGGCTTACCACTCCACAATAGGCGGGCACCCATTGTAAAGTAATGCTCACACCGAATCGTACGAGACAACCTCCGACCGTGAGGACGTCCCATACCCTTCTGACACTTCTTCTAGCCCCACTAAGGCCTGTAGTGCGACATCGAGTCAGTGAACGACTACGTCGTTGGTTGGCGCAGCCCCGCTCCGTACTTTTCCTTCCACCCATTCCAGGGCCTGGAACATTGGCTCCAGTTCAGCCTCGTGGCTGTTTTTCCCCTGGCAGGAACCCATTCGAGGGTGCCAGAGAGTCGGACTACCGCCCATTACCCAGCTTTCACAGTGTCCTCAAGCGTCTGCACAGAGCCGTCTGTGTAGATGGTGGTCACTCCGGCTGGATATGATGCGATTGTCACTGGCTGCATGAAGTAGCCGTGTAGGATCACTCTGCTTTGTTACCACTGGGTCAAGTAGGCTCTTCGGTATCGTTGGCATGCCGAGAGCCTCCATAGGGAAGAAAGAACCGGACGGGAAAGAACAGCCCGTTCCACCTGTAGATTCGCCTCTCTGACCAGCCCACGCGCCTCATGGATGAAGCAGGGCCGGTTTTTTGAGACGTCTCCAACCCTCCCAGTTGTCGACCAGACTTCTGAGTGGGCATACTTTTTCCAGCCGCATGTATCTCTCCTGAGCTAGTATGACGGCTCGCTCTCTTCGCAATTTCAACGGTTGTATGTTCGCTATGATTTCGCCAGCAGCAATTGGCGTTGTAAAGAAAGTTCCACAGATTGGTCGTAAGGCGCGATTCTGAACAGCGTCTAGGCTTGCTAGAGTCGTTTGCGAAGCCCAGACCTGAACAGGTAGACTGTAGTCCAAGTGAGAGCGTACTGCACCCATGTACAGACTTCTCAGCACATCCGCTATCGCTCCCCACTTCGTTCCAGCTAGTTTTTTCACAATGTTTAGCGTGTCTCGCAACTGCTAGATATGATCGCACAGTCAGTCAGATCGAGGATGACCCCGAGGTACTTGGGATTTTTATCCCATGCTAGAATCTTACCGTCCATTCGTAGCTCAACTGGTTCCTTCAATATGTCACGTCTAAGCGTAAACCAAGAGTAAACCGACTTCGAGTGGTTTACCTCAAGGCTCCACATTCTGGCGTAGCAGGATAGAGTTGTTAATACCTGCCAATTAGCTGCTGGCGATCTCTCCCCGACTCCCACAACATAATATCCGCAAACAGAAGCTTTTGGCATTGTAAGAGAGCCGGTAAGTCGTTCGACTAGGAATAGCGTACAGCTGAGTGCCGATTCCAGTGGCACCCCCTGCTCCAGTGGACGTTTCCTTGATATGTGCTTACCAACACGTGTCTGTATCGTTCGTAACTTAAGGAAATTTTGTATCCACCTAAGCATATGTGAACCGACACCTAGGTTCATCAGTCTCAACAACAAACCGGGCCTCCATACCCTGTCATAGGCTTGTTTGAGATCTAAAAATACCGCTAGCGTCGACTGACCAAGTCGATTTGTGTTGCCCCATTGGAAGCCGTCCGCCACCTTCTGCATAAATAATGTCACCTCGTCGATCGCATTTCTGTGACGCCTGAACCCGCCCTGTTCAGGAGCAATGAAAAGACCTTTCGTTTCATTAACAATGTGAGCCTTTTGTTGATCATACGTTCAGCAGTCTTCCCAACGTTGGACGTTAACGACATGGGTCGATAGCTTTCCGCACGATCCGGGACTTTCCCCTTCTTGAGAAGGGGAACGGTCGTTGCCACTCACCACGCCTTAGGGAAATTCCTTAGAGTCCACGTACGATTGATCAATTCTACAGTTTCTTTCTGCCGATATTCTTCAACATTTTGTTGAGTCCATCTGGCCCCGGTGCCTTGCGCAATTTGCAATTTGGAAGTGCAATATCTAGATCTATGTGGGTGAAAGAGTTAATGAATGTGCTCGTCTCATATTCACCATAGACCATACTGCATTTCGCTTTGGCCTTTCTGATGCCGTCTGAAGCTTTCGACACTTCGCTCCTCTTACTTGACTTGGAGATAGCCAACCGCGAAGGCACGGTTTAGAGCATCCGACCTTTTACAGTCTGTGACCACCATGCCCTGAGCCGTTTGCAGGGGCGCTGCTGCTTTTGGTTCTTTCGCCCTGGTCAGTTGTTGAGAAGTTTCCATGCCTGGCGCCCGTCCGCGAGATCCAGGTTAGCACATGTCCTAGCCCATTTTAGTCTCGTACCCTCCGCAATAGCTTCCTTTACCTCCGTTGTTACCGCTTGTTGTAAGCTCGTCTGGTTTCATCGGTTTTTCGACGACTGTTCTGCCTACGTGCAGCTCGCCTCAGTCGGATTTGGCGTGCCAGAGCGGGAAACCAAAAGGGCCTAAACTTGCGCTTACCGTAGGACCTCGGGATAGCCCTTCAAGCGGCACTCAAGATGGCCTCGACAAAGAGTCCGTATAATGCAATCAGCTTGGATATCCAGTCCGTTCAGAGAGGCATCCGATACGCTCTTAAAACAGACCCCAGTTAGCACGGTTGTACACCCATTTTGGTTCTGTGTATGGGGTCAACACGTTGAGCTTTTTGAGTTCGATTGTGACCAAGACCGGCAGGTGATCACTACCGACATCTTCGAGCACGTCCACTCTCGATTGTGACCTTAAGTCAGTTGACACCAGTGACAAGTCTGGTCGCGACACGCCCCCATTGCCGGTGTGCAAGAAGGTCGGGGGACAGTCTTTGTTTCGTCACAAATCTCAAGTAGTCGACGCCCTCTGTCATCCCCACGCGGGGGACTTAGCGTTGAAATAACCTGCAACGATCATCCTTGTGTCAAATGGCTCACGCAGTTTGAATTGCAACTCAGACTTAGGTTGATTGTATAGGTTTACGCATGCGAATTGCGGACCATGTTTGTACACCTCAACTGCCAAAGTATACGTCTCGCCGGGTCCCACAGGGGCGCTGTATTTCACTACTCGGGCCGTAAGCGTATTTCGTACGAACGTTACTAGTATCTGGCACCTCGAGCAGGAACACCGGTAAGCGATAAAGCCATAAAAAAAGCGGTGGTCCTTCGTCTGAGCGTAGAGTCTCTTGACACATTAGAACATCTGCCTCACATCGCTCTGCTATCGTATAGACCTCGATCCGTTTCAGTGAGAACTGCCGATTCAGATTGAGGTGGATAATCCGAAGCTGTTTGCTACGGTCGTAACCGGGTGGGAGTGCACCAACCTCCCTTGCCTCCTGGTGCGGTAACCTTTCGGGTTTTGATGAGTGGGAGTGCACCACGTCCCCCTTGCCTCCTGGTGCGGTCACCTTTCGGGTTTTCCGGGGGGGGGGTACAACTCCCTTGTTTGTGCGTGAGGCCATCATGGCGCTCTGGTACAGTGTGTGTGTGTGTGGGGGGGGGGGTACCCGAGGGATGCTGGCCACCTGGCTCACATCCTGGTATATATCTGGTAGAAGGAATCGAGTTGATAGGTTATCCGATGGTAGCACTCTTTGCGACCATAAACCCATCGTTGCCGTTGTATGGTCGGGGCCTATTACGTCGGTCCTGCCCATACCCGCTTTTCCGATTATTGACTTTGAAATGATAGAGAGAAATTTACCCCGGGTAGGCGGACTGGTTGCATGTTAGACAATTGGACTGTCCGCATCGTTGAGACAATAGCTGAATGTCTTGGACTGCTGAACCCATTGTCGGCACTTCACAACTGAAGTCTCAAGATCCCGCGTTTCCTTAGCCCCTTCCCCCAGACGCTTGCTGTCAGATGGCACGCTATCACAGGACGCGTGTCAGATTACGTCATGGGTATTTCTGACATCTGCACGTGGGAACTTTCCCTACTGGGAAAAATTATACTAAGTTTAATTACCCTAGGTTAGGTTTAATAAAGTCATAAAGTTGATACGTGACATTAATACCCCCCCCCCCCCGTTCTCTTTAGCATTTTGTATGGAATTTAAAAAAAATGCGTCTATGCCACAATATATATATATACAAATATAATATATGTGAAATGTCATAATCTGAAGTATTATAAATAATTAAACTTTACATGTAAATCATTTAAATAATAGCAACAAATTACAATATATGTGAAATAAAATCACAATTATAATTTTATGTCATGTATCTGTAATAACATAATAGGATAAAGAGAAAATTATTTAAGTACATCTTGATAAAGTGTCAGCAAAAACATTCATGTGTCCTGGGATCGTCTCGACTTCGAACTGGTAATCTATGAGCTGTAAACTCTAACGAGTCAACCTTCCGTTTGCCATCTTTTTCGAATTTAAGAAAGCTAATGATGCATGAGTAAGTAAGTTATGTGAAGTGTGCACCCAGTAAGTATTTGTCAAATTCGGATATGGCGCAGACAATGGCCAAACATTCTCGTTCTATTGTGGAGTATCTGGTTTCAGCTGACGTGAGTTTCCTGCTGATGAAGAATACAGAATGTAAAGGCCATTGGTAATCCTGCATGAGACATGCTCCTGTGGCTGTTCATGAGGCGTATGCAGCAAGGTGGAAAGGTATACCGTCTTTGGAAAATGCTTTGATTTTGAGTTTTTTTTGCACATCAGCACATTTTAGGCCATGTCGTGCCCGTAATCCCTAAAAGGTTACTCTCCCTTTATACCACAAGAGCTAAATTTTATTTAGTTAAGTTGTTAAAAACAAGGTATATTAACAGTTAAAATAGTAAAGATAGTAAAAATCTTTTGTAAATATTATATGTTCACAATTTCAAAAATCAAATCTTCGTAGACAACCCCACCTCCCGGACAAAGCAAGTACCTTCCCAGGGTCGACATTTTCGAATAGTGTTTTTAAGTTGTGCGCTCTATAAAATTTCCCCCTAATATCCTGGTATCTGGAGCAATCAATGAGGATATGATCCACAGTGAGACGAGAGTCACAGTACTCACAAAGAGGGGGCTCCTCTCTCTTCAGCACAGAGGAGTGCGTGATGTAGGTGTGGCCAATCCCAAGTCTGGACATGGTCGTGCTCCAACGCCTTGTCAGACCCTTAGATGTGGGCTGCCACCTGACATCCGCCACAATCTGTCTGAGTTTGTTGTGGGTCTCATCCTCCTACCGATCCTGCCACTCTCGATAGGTGGCAGAGGCAATACTCTGTCTCAAGTTCGAGCAGGGAATTTGGTCCCTGGCCCCGCTTGATTTAGGGCTCTTTTTGCTTCTCTGTCTGCTGTTTCGTTTCCCTCTGTACCCACATGGGAGGAGATCCAGATGAAGTTGACATCCCTATGGTCAGCTAATATTTGGTCCAACAGCTTTAGGCTCTTATGTACCAATGGAATGTCTTCATCGGCCCCAAAGCTTGCAATGCAGATTTGGAGTCGGAGCATATGATAAATTTTCTTCTGTCTGATGCTTTGACGGCCATAAGTGCAAGCAATATTGCATGTCATTCGGCCATAAAAAATGGAGCATCCATCGGGGAGTCTACGGGAGATTGTTTTGATCAGAAAGGAGTAGGCACGCGCGAACTTTCCATCCATTTTGGATCCGTCAGTGTAAATGTTGCCATAATCTCCGTAGCTCTCCTGCAGTTCCTAAAGTGGACTTGTAGTATGCTTGGGCCTGTATTTTCTTTTTTGGAATTAAGAAGGGATAAATTTAATTTGGGTTTATTCATCAACCAAGGAAGGTTCTGTGGGATTTCTATTTTAGAAACTTGGTCAATTGGTGGGGTTAAATTTTGGATGGATTCTCTCATTCGAAGTCCCAACGGCTGTATGACGTTAGGCCTTCGATTGTATAGTTCTACATCTTGAGGGTTAAATATGGAGTCGAAAGCAGGGTTCGTGTGGTTGGATTTTAGCTTGACTATATACTGCATTGCAATCTTGTTCATTCTTATGTCCAAGGGGAGTTCTCCAGCCTCTACGTGGAGACTTGGGATAGGTGATGTACGAAACGCGCCGAGATTGAGACGCAGGGCAGCATTTTGTATGGGCTGCAGTATTTTTAGGTAAGATTTCCTAGCTGCCCCATATATTATGGATCCATAGACTCCGATATAGCAGCAGCAAGGTATCTCTGTCAGCTCCCCAGTCCGTATTGCTGAGTACTCTGAGTATGTTAAATGATTTTTGGCATTTCTTCTTAAGTTCCTTAATGTGGGGGAGAAAATTAATCTTGGAATCTAGAGTGAGGCCTAAAAATTTTGTAGTTTTCACGACAGGGATATTTTTTTTGTGTATAAATAGTTCAGGGTCTGAGTGAAATCCCCTTAAATTACAAAAATGCATACTAACTGTTTTGGAGTCCGAAAATTTAAAACCATTATCATTTGCCCAATTTTGAATTTTGTTTAAACATAGCTGTAATTTTCTTTCTAAGGTGTTCATGTTTTTCCCATAAGTAAAAATGACAAAGTCATCAACATACAAAGAGCACACTATGCCAGGGGACAGAGCATTTATGATGCTGTTTATTTTAATGTTGAACAGGGTGACTGACAGAATGCTGCCCTGGGGTACACCCATTTCCTGGTCATGAGTGTCAGAAGCGGAGTTGCCCACTCGAACCTGAAATTTTCTGTCTTTCAGGAATTCCCCCACAAAGCGGGGAAGGTGTCCCTTAACCCCCATAAGCTCCAGGTCACGTAGAATGCAATGTTTCCAATTTGTGTCATAGGCCTTTTCTATATCGAAGAATACAGCTACTAGATGTTCTCTTCTGAGTAATGCATTTCCAATATAAGCTTCCAGCCTTACCAGGTGGTCAGTTGTTGTCCGCCCCTGCCGGAATCCGCACTGGTAGTTGGAGATCACTTTATTCCTCTCCAGGTACCAGACCAGCCTACTGTTAATCATTCTTTCCATGGTTTTGCAGATGCAGCTTGTTAGTGCTATTGGTCGATAGTTAGCTGGGTCAGAGCCGTCTCTTCCCGGTTTAAGTATCGGTATAACTGTGGCTTTCCTCCAGCTGTTTGGGAAAGCGCCTGTTTGCCACACACAGTTATAGACCCCAAGCAGTACTGCCAATGAGGGTTCGGGAATGTGCTTGAGGAACTGGTAATGGATTTCATCTTCTCCAGGCGCTGTGTCATGTGACTTGTCCAGCGAGTCCCTCAGTTCCTCAAGCGAGAACGGTTTGTGGTAGTCTTCATTGTTCTCTGACCTGAAATCAATGGGGTGTCTTTCCTCCCTGGTTTTGACTTTTTGGAACTCTGTCGTGTAGTTTGCAGTGGATGACTTTTCTGCTATTGAGGTTGCAAGGCAGTCAGCTATTTCTCTGGGGGACGTGACAGTTCGTCCTTGGTTTTTCAAATGCCCTATTATATTTAATTATTTCCCTTTGATTCGCCTTACTGCCTTCCAAACCGCTCTAGCATAAGTTTTGGCATACAGACTGCCGACAAAACTTCTCCAGGAATTCCTTTTGGCTGACCGTATGGTTTGTCTGGCCTTTGCTCTAGCTATCCTAAATAGCTTTAGGTTTTCCTGGAAAGGGTTCTTTATAAATGCAGCCAGTCGTTTTTTCCTATCGCCAATAGCACTTTTGCAAGCTGTATCAAACCATGGTTTGCTGGGCCGTTTTGGATTTGCGGAGGTTAGGGGGACAACTTTCCTGGCTATACTAAGTAGCTTGCTAGCAAAGGTATCAGCTAGGTTCTGTTCATCGAGGATATTTTCTGTGATATCCTCGGAGCATCTTTTTTGGCATTGTTCCCAATCGGCCTTATTCAGCTTCCACCACTGAGGTCGTCCCAACTGAGGGGAGATTGTTAGTAATGATGATTGGGAAGTGATCACTTCCACGTAGATCATTGCTTACTAACCATTTAAAATCGTCCAGAAGTCCGGGGACGCATACGGTGAGGTCAATGCACGTGAGAGATCCAGTTCCTGGATGCAAGTAGGTAGTTGATGCATCATTAAGTATGCATAAATCATGTTGGAGGACGATATCCTCCAGCATACGACCTCTTGTGTCAGTGTTGTTGGATTCCCACATAGTGTTATGGGCATTGAAATTCCCAAGGATTATGTAGGGCCGAGGGAGTTGTTTTATGAGATTCTCCATGTCTGTTGGGTTCAATGGAGAGCCTGGCGGTAAATACAGGCTGCAGCAGTGATAACCTTGTGTAGGGTTATCCTAGCTGCTACGGCCTGTAGTGTGGTCTGTAGCTCTACCCTCTCATGGGGGTGCTTTGATTTTGTCAATTGTCTCATGTAATTCCATAGATCATGGAATTTTAATGGGTTGACCTTTCTTGGTGAGGTTAATCAAGGTTGATGTGAGTGCTGTGTAATTTGGAATAAAAGTCCAATAAAAATTACACAGTCCCAAGATACCTCTGACTTGCTTCTTGGTTACGGGGCACGTTGATGTCTAAGATGCGTTTGATGATGTCTTCTTGTGATCTTGATGAGTTGTAACTAACTCGATGTCCTAGAAAAAACACTTCTGCCATGGCTAATTCAACCTTACTGTCGGACCATTAGAAGTCCCTCTATGCTGTTTATACCGGCGTTCGCAAAGACATTGCTTATATTTTGCAATTTCAGGAGATTGCACCTAATTTACACCTAGAATTAGCGCGGTCCTATGAAAGTGCAGGGTCTACTGCGGTCGCATAGGTTGCAGTGTCCTAAGGGCGACCCTGCAAAATAGTGGCGTATGCTACGCGTGGGTCGACTAACTATTCTTTAATACACACACATATTGTAAGTAAAATTAAGCTTATGTTACCATGACATTTATAATATCTAATACTACATTATTTAAGTCCTGACAATTATTATTACTTTAATACTAAGATTTCTTGAAGCACTGATTATGCAATTAACATGTACTTTTGTAGGGTAACACTTATATGTATGCAATTACTATATGTCATGATGTGTTTGGAGTAAATAAATATCCTTTGTGGACTGCATTTTTTAAAGTTACACCTAATAAACATTTTGTAATTTTCACAAAATCAAAACAGCAACCAAGCATTGCATGAGGTTTACATATACCAAGAGATGCAATGACATGGAGGTCAATACAAGGAAAGCCCAAACAGGGATGTTCTGGTATAACTTAGCGCCACACTTTCATGGAGGACTTTAGACACCAGGTGGGAAGAGGCTTCAGACATTGCAAGTGAAAGATCTTTATGGAGACAGCTTGCCGCCCAATGTGCCAAATGGCGCGAAAGGATCTTAGTCTAAGTCTTCCAATAGCATATGCATGGGAAATTTTTGTTTATCTTGTTTATTTGTTTTGAAGGAATGTCAACTTCTATAAAAATTCCAAAATATTGATAAATGTATTCGAATTCATAGTGTTTCTTTAGTATCATATTTGTTCTTATTTATTCATCCTTTCATAAATTAAAAAAATGATAATATTTAAAACTAATTGTGCTTACACTAATTAATCATTAGTGGTGGGCAAATTATGGTCCGCGGGCCACATGCGGCCGGCCGGACTGTTTCATGCGGCCCGTGGACACCTACAGAAATCAGGTGTGCTCACAAATTAAACATATTAAAAAATGCAAATATATTTTAAAAAATAAATAATTTTAAATATCTCTATAAATAATTGAAACTTCGTATTCTTATCACTTGAGATGAAGAGGCTAAAGAAACATTGTCTCTACATGTCATTGTACAAAGTATAAAGTAAGCAAAGAATATTTTTATCTGCAATATTTCGAAACATTCAATCAAAGACACAAACTCATATCAGTATTTATTCAATGCTATGAAGAAAGTGTTGGGTTGGCCTGGACTGATGGTGCCCGATCTTTGACAGAGGGAAACAAAAGGTTTCTTCATAAATTGCAGAATAATATCAAAACCATAAACTCTAAACCGGAAAGTTGGTGTAAAGCTGCATTGAATATCAAACTCAGTGGCATATATAAAGTTGGGGGAAGAGATTATGAAAATCCCCCTGGGCCCCCTCAAAGAGGGGGGCCCCTAATGAGAGTTTCTTTTACATTTAATATCAAATAATACGCAAAATGCAGGGGCCCCCAAAGAGGTCAAGCTCATGAAAAATTCCTAGCTATGCCCCTGATTAAACTTTCAACCACAGGTAGTTCCGAGAAGTACTTAAAAGATGTGGAAAATTTTCATTCCGATGTTCGGTACCACATTAGCATTCGCTGGATTAGCATGAGATAAGTATGGGATCACAAGGAAGATTGATTTTTTTTTAATTTTTGATTAGAGGCACATCGGCACAATTTAGGCCATGTCTTGCCTGTCACAAGGAAGAAAAAGTTATGTTATGGACATTGACTGACCTTGTTACTAATATTTCTAATGAAGAGTAGAAGACTGACTTCATGTTTTTCATCGGAAGAATTGCAATGGGATGATTTGCACATGAAATGTACGAGGTGTTAAATTTTTTCAAACAAAGCTTCTGCTGGCAAGCAAATGAAAACAGGTTTTGTTATTTTGCTGAAAGGTCAAACTATTTCTAGTGAATTGGTTGAAAAGTATAAGACTTTTTTTTTTTTTTATTTCTTGATTTAGGAATTCAAAAGGAAATTTTTTAAAAATTATCATACCTAAAATAGCACCACAAACATACAACAATTTTGAACACCATCGACAAATCAAGTAATACAAAGGATTAGACAGCCAGTCATCTTCTGAATAGTTAGGAATAACTCCAGAAAACACCAAGGCAGCTAGAAATCCCATAAAAAAGAAACCCAATAGTCTGAATATGCTACATGATGGATATTTCTTTAATGACATTCTGAAAAGAAATAAAAAAGGAATTAAAAGACTTATAAAAACAAATTTCGATTAATTTTAAAATTGATATATCTAGGTAACATACTTTTACAATGTCAACTGGATTTATATAGTAAAAAGGAACAAATAAAGGCAAAGGCAACTAATTATTGGTACATTCAACTCCTTAGATGTCTTTTGATAAATGTCTTAGGGAATGCAGTCATCAAGATAGCCCTCAAATAAACAAATATTTTCTTAAAATGTGTTGTTTTTTTCAAAGACTATGCAAATCCTCCAGCTTACAAAAAATGGACTAGTATTGCTTTGCTTACACACATTTTATTTCTACAATAAAATTGTTATCTCTTTAACTCAGAAATTATTTTCCACATATCACCAGAATTAATATTTTCACCCTTGCAGAGTGTATGAAAAAATGCTTTGACTAAACTTTTATAACTTTTTTTGTTTGTTATGAGAAAATGATATATTTGGTATAGAATTAAAGAGACAGGTGGCTGAGTGGTAAAGTGCTTGGCTTCTGAACTGGGAGTCCTGGGTTTGAGTCCAAGGATTTTTAATTTTGGTGCCTTTGAGTCTATCCAGCTCTAATGGATACCTGACATCTTGGTGAAGACTGGGACTTTTTATTTTAAATTTTGGGATTTGGGAGAAAAGTAAAGGCAGTTGGTCATTGTGCTGGCCACATGACATCCTTTTTAACTGTGGGCCATCATCTGCCCTATGGACCAAAAGATCTGAAAGGGGAACTTTACTTTACTTTTATTGAATTAAAGGAGAATACATACCCTTTTTGTACAAGACAAATTAGCACTTATAAAATAAAAAATTATTTTAAAATTAATTTATGAACATTTAAAAAAAGTAAAACTAATCGACTTCAGAAAAGTCTCTAAGATCTAGATTTAGGAAAAATTTAATGATCCAAATTTTTTTTTGTTTTTGTTTTAAATCATATTTATCCAGACGAGGTCTGGACATACCAATAGTTACTACTGGGTGGTTTTAATAAATGCACCTAAGACTCTTTACAATTTGCTTATCAGGATAAAGGTGTATATGATGTCATACTATATATTTTAAATAGTGTCTACAAACCCCAAGACTTACCTAATATCTATGTAAGTTTGTTTTTTATTGATTTTCAATAGCTAATACCAAACAACTTCATTTACTTATTGAAAAAATGAAAGCGTTGAAGATTAATCCAACTTTAGGCTAATGAATTTTTGACACAAAGACCCCAGAGAGTATACTAAAATACAGGGGCACTCAAGGTTCTGTGATTGCCATAGTGGTACATTTTATACAAAAATATCCTTTTTGCTCCTTGACAAAATTAGCTGATGATGCGGCTCTCCTAGCCCTGCTAGAGAGCTCAGACCTAAATGAGTATTTTAAAGAAATAAAAAATATTGAAGAATACTGCAACAATAACTTTTTAATATAAATGTAAAAAAAAAAAGGAAATGATCATTTTTGTACAAAATAGAAGGAAAAGTTTCTGCAGCTGGAGAAAATATTGAAATAGTGCAAGCTTTTTATTTTTTGGCACTGTCTTAGCTGATAAATTAAATTTTACAGCAAATACTGATTATCATCACCAAAAAAGGGCATTGAAGATTACAATTACTAAGAAAAATGACCTCCTTAACTGTTAGTGAAAAGGTCTTGTCAATGTTTTACCATCTGCAGTTTTAACATCACTGCTTGGTATGGCAATCTGAACATCAAAAATAAAAAAAAACTGCAGAAAATCATAAAGGCTGCTTGTTAAGTCATAAGTAGCAAACAAACTCCATTCAGTCAACTGTTTGAGAGAAACATTTGAAACAAAAGATTTTTATAATAAAAAATACATCCTCTGGGTTAGAATTTTGAGGTTTTACCATCACAAAGTAGACAAAAGATATCATTTATCATTTACAAAAACAAACAGCCACAAAAACTTTTTTGTTCCCCTGGCAATCAAATCACTGAATAGAATTCATCTATGTGATGTAAACATTTTAAGTAAATTTTGAGTAAATCTAGTGTATATGTTGTTTCTACAGATAATGAAGATTATTATTTTTTTAAATGAAAATGTTGAGAAAATGAAAATCTTGAAAATCCATGTCACTACCATCAGAAAATTTAGAACTGACTAGCTGTGGACAAGTCAACAGCTCTAGTTCTAAGAAATATATTATGATCCAAATTAATAACCAATTATGTTTTTAGGATATTTCTCATTTACACAAAATTTTATAAATAACACATTTAAAACACAAAAAATGATTGTCTTGAGCTCATTATCCCACATTACTACCTTCTACCTTTTTAAGCCCCCATTCTAAAAACATTTTTCTCTGTAAAACATGTTGAAAGAATAAAATTCCAAATGTTTAGCCAAGGGAAACTATACAAGATAAAGTTCAAGCAATTAAAAACATAAAATAACAATGAAAAAAATAACTTTCACAGCATTAACATTGCCAGCACTAATTCGCACACTGTTGCTGGGTCAAATCAACGTTTGGCACATATAAAATACATTGTGATGTCAAAAAACAACAACATTGTTTTGTCATAAACACTAACTCTTTGAGATATTGTCATCACTTTCAAGTTACTGTGTTTTGTTGCAATTCAGATACATAATTATAATTTTACTTTATATCAGCAGGTACGAAGTGAAAAAATAATTATATATTGTCTCAAAATATTTTTTTCCTACTAATGCTTTCTTGTAAGGTTTTGATCTTTCAGTTGACTTTTCTGACTTTTCTAGCTGTTAATAATGAGATAAAAAAAATTTTTTTATTTATCCTTAAAAAAAAAAAAAAAAATGAGATAAATTTCTTAAAAAACAAAACTTAACTTGATTGTTGATAGGTATTACAAGGGTTATGCCCTTTCCTAGGCAAGTAATTGCTGTATGTCTAAAGTGCTTTGTTCTTAACTAAGATGGTCCTAATCAATAACGATCTTGAAGTTATTTCTTCAAGTCTAGTGGAGAATTTTATTGTTCCAATCATCCTTAACTAACTATGATGTCCTAGTCCTATGGTGACTGCACTTGGGAGTAAGAAATTTAGGCATTGTAAATCAGAATGTTCTGTATAAATGTTGATAAATGTGGGCCCCTCTATGCAAAGTGTTTCTTGGATTTGTGAATTTATTCTTATCCATTAGTTTTTTTAATTTATCTCCCTGGATTTGCTTGTACTTTATTCATTTTGAAGTCAAGTTATATTGTATGATGACATGAACTGCAAGGTCTGAAAGAAGAACTTTATTTTTTTTTTCAATGATATGCTGAATTAACTCAAAAAAGAATATGTTTGACTACATAGAAGCTCAAATAAACCAAACAAACTTGACATCAGTTTTAACTTGACAATATTGTTTTAAGCTAAAGAATTAAAAAGCTTATATCAACTCACTTTGTCTGTCTGTCTGTCTGGTAAAAATAATATGTCATTTCTCCCACACCCAATCTCGGTTTAAGCTGAAGTTTAGCACAATTATTTCTTTTACCTGACAAGACAAAAATCAATAAAAAGAATTAACCAATTAGTTAATTAACTATTGGTTATTAATTATTTTGTATGGTACCTCAAACAAAGAAAAGAAATGGTACTAGACTGAAGTGGTGGTATAAGATGAATCAGTCCCCTTTTAAGGTCGCCGTTTAAAGCAAGTTTAAAACAAACAATACAAAACTATGCAATCTTCTATAGTCATAAGCAGTTCACTAACAGAGTGGTTAGAATGTCAGCTTTAGGAGGCGAAAGCCATGAGTTTAGGGTCACTCCCTTTTTTTTTTTTTTGTAAATACTTTAAAAAAAACGATTTCACTAAAATTCACCAAGATATCCATTTTTTACTTTCCTCCCCCCTTTTTCCAACTGGTCCAGATAAGTGATAGGATCATGGCATACCGGAATTGAGAAAGCTAAAAGCATGAAATAGCGCTAAACAAATACAAATGGTAAAAATATTTCTAATTGCACAGATTTATTGTTGTTGGTCTGGATCAGTGGTCTTCAACCTTTTTTGTCTACCGCCCCCTTTTCGTATTTTTTTCTTTTAAAAATCCGCCAGCGCCCCCCTCTAAGAAAAATACTAATAAAGAAGCGTGAGAAGGCAAATTTGAATAAAATGTCATTATTTATTAATTGGCATGCTGTCAAAAATATAATCATTATACAAAAATTATGTCATTGTCATGACTTTGATTCAAATCATTTGAATAATCCCTTTTTAAGTTATTGAATATTAGGGCCTACTATTTTTAGGTAACCAGCTTACAAAAAGTTTTCCAGTGCAAACAGGAGTCAGACAAGTTTGTTTGTTGTCACCATTTCTCTTTCTACTTGTATTGATTGGATCATGAAAACATCTACAAACAATAACAGAAATGGAATACACTGAACATTGTGGAACCAACTGGATGATTTAGACTTTGCAGATGACATTGCACTTCTTTCCACAACCAACAGCAAATGCAGGAAAAGACTAACTTAGTAGCAGACACATCATAAAAAACTGGGCTGGTTATTAACAAGGATAATACAAAGATAATGAAGATTAACTCAGCTAGCACAGAACCCATCACTTTGAATGGCTGTCCCTTGGAGAAAGTAGAATCCTTCACCTACTTGGGTAATATAGATTAAACAGGTGAAACTGATGCTGATGTCAGAGCAAGAATTGGAAAAGCAAGGGTCGCCTTCATACAGCTTAAGAAAATCTGGATATCTAGAGAAATTTCCCTGACAACAAAGATTCGCCTCTATAACTCAAATGTAAAGGCCGTTTTGCTTTATGGAGCCGAGACCTGTAGAACAACTAAAACTGCCATTAGGAAAGTGCAAACTTTTATAAACAGCTTCCTATGAAGAATTTTTCACATTCGCTGGCCAGATACTATCAGCAACAGTGACCTGTTGATTACCCCCCACCCCCCAAGATGGAATCCTGATTAAGCGAATACATAGATTTACTTTAAAATATTCCAATGATAGTCCTTTGGATCTAGATTTAGTAAACAATGCACAAAATGTTACTGAATATTAATTTTTTAAAATCCTGATTGAATGGAGAATTATCTGAAAACGTAAAGTTCGTTCAAGATAGATGTTTTATCATTCTCTAGCCAAATTTAAATTTATTTCTTTTTTTACTTTAAAAATTATAATGGTCAAACTAGATTTTCCCAGTATGGCCAATATGTTAGTAGTTCTTTTCCTAACGGTATATGGCAACTGTCAAATTTCTAGGAAAACTATTAGAGCCATTTTTGAGAATTGCGTCCACTCATCTTCAACAAAGATACACGTTGAATAGAGGTATTGTAAAAAGGGTATAGCCTACCATTTAAGTCCAGGTATAGAATTTAGTACATTTGACTATTTTAAAATGTCATTAATTTCAATAAACACTTCACATAATAAGTCCATATGTTTGGAATATAAGAGCACTTTCTTTAGATTAAAAAATATACTAAAATATCAATCTACTTTATTTCTTTACTTATCTCAATTGAATTTGTAAATGTTCATATACCTACCTTAAAAGGTAACGCCTTTGAAAATCTCCACTTGCTGTAGCCCATTCTACATAAGATGGTATACGCCATAAATCTCTCAGCCATCCTATTCCAAATCCACCCCCAAGTGTGGCAAACCAGACAATAGCATGATTGCGACGGCCCAGATAAAGATGGTGAATACCAAGCCATCCAAAGAATAGCCATAGTATATAAGTAACTGATAAGCTAGCCATCTTTTACATTTACAGACATTCTCTCTGTATAACAAAAATTAAATTTTCAATAATATTTTTAAAAAATATTTTTTATTCAGTGTAGATCTTAAAATAAACAAATTTAAAGGAAAACCAATGTGTTCTAAAATTAAATTTAAAAAAAATTAAGATGTAATGCATAATATTTTGTGAAAAAAACAAACTATTTGAAGGTAAAAAAAAAAAAAAGTGATGTCACGATCTGACTTTGTATTGATTTCCCTTAACTTATCTTTAGTTGTGATCCTGAATAATTATTTTTAATACTTAAGCTACGAAGATGTTTTGTTTACTTGAATAAAATAACTGAATATCCAATTTATATATCGTGGGAATGAATAATTCATTCAAAAATAATTAAAGTCCTACAATATCCAGAAAATTCAGACTCTAACTATTCTTGCTCCGTTTTACTTTGGAATACTGGTACTTGAAATCATATATATGTTTAAAAAAAAAGAAATTAGACAGTGTGTACGATCACAATCTTCTCACCCCTGAATGCAGTGATATGTCTATATATGACATATGAAATATGATGTTTCTTAATCTGGTGCCATTATTTCCCTGCATTCTTATGAGCGCCCTTTTTTTCCCATTTTGTCAACTTTTCTTTTGTATCATGAAAATGCAGTTAGTATTTTTTCATAACGTCACCAATATATAGCTCATAGCCTTAGGATTATATATATATATGTTAATGTTTAAATTATCTTCAAATTTAAGGTCACTATAAAAGAGTGTCTAATTTTCTGGTGCTTAATTTTACACTTTGTCAAAAAGTGTCCAATTTACCAGTGCCTAAATTTTCGAGTGCCTAAATTACCCAGTACCTAAAATACCAGTGCCTAAATTTCCAGACACCCTACCAGACAAAGTAGTTTGGAAATCTAGAAAGATGTTCGTTTTAGTTAATCTAGATAGATCTAGACTATTCTAGACCTAGATCTAGATTATATATTTTATAAGCTCAGACCCTAGTCTGTCAAGTAGATCATAATCATTTATAATATAGATCTAGAATCTAGAGTAGTTCTATCTACAGATCTAAATCTTGATCAAAAATCAAGAGCTACAATTTAGAAAATAGATTTATTTAGAATCTAGAAGGCATCAGCCAAACTGACATTCGCAATCTATATATATAAAATTCTCTTCATAACTCAACAGTTTGGACACCAAGAAGTAAAGGAAAGATCACTCTTTTATTTCTACAAGTCGGACTAGAGTTACCCCACGTAACTTTAGCAACGAAAAAAAAAAGAAGGGGGAGAAGTAGTCACTAAATAGCAGGTTCGGACTTAACCATTGTGGGGCCCAATCCGAAACGGATTTTGCGGGGCCAAGTTTGGGTAGGGATACGGATTATACGTGAAATTTAGTAGTTCGTATTAGAAAATAAATTCTTAAGCATTTTATTCATTCTTTACTACGTACAGAATTACTTTACGAGCCTTGCGTGCAGTGAAGCCATACAGTATATCATAACAATTCTATTTCCTACATAGACCATGCTCAATAGCAAGAATTACCAAATGTTTCAATCTATCTATGAGAATAGTTGGCCTTAAGTAATTCTTCATTAGTTTGAGGAACGAGAAGATTCTCTCACCAGATTCCACAATTACGGGTATTGCATTTTTATTAATGCCGTTTTTTATCGCACATAGGACTGGTGTTTTCCATATTGAATGACACCCCAAAATAACAATTTTTGTCTATATATTTCAGGAGATTTGTAAGAGTTTTTAAAAGATTTTAATAATTTCTGGAAATTTCCAGGACTTTTTCGTATATTTTGCAATTTCATGAGATCAGGAGACCGCAGGAAATCTGTTATAAGTTATCAAATGGTTTAATTTAATAATTTACACCTAGATTCAGCGAGGGTCCTATGAAAGTGTAGTTGCATATATATGATATAGAATATAGATCTATGTTGCAGTGGCCTAACGCCCTAAGACCAGCCCTGCAAAATAGCAGCATATACTATGCCTTGGGTCGTCTATTTGTCAATAATTATGATTATCCTGAAACTCTTGATCCCAATAATGATTTAAAATGCTGAAGTGCCTGAAGATTAAGTCATTTAAGATTATAAGATGAAGCCAATCTGGCAACAGTTGAACAAGCGGCCATTATAAATATTGACGCTTAATGCGGAAATTACCATTTCTAAGGATGAGAGATCTATCGAAATAGTAGATCTAGATCTAGATTGTATATCTAATCTCTAGATCTACTCTATCTATACTAGATATATTCTAGATACAGTAAATCTAGATCTATATAATTAGTCTAGCTCTATATTATAGATCTAGATCTTTAAACAAGGTTAGAATTTAGAGTTCTCTGCCCAAAATTTATAATTTATAAACAATAGCGTCTATTCTGATCCGACAGTGAAGAACTCTAATCCTATCTAAAGATTCTAAATCTAAATGCGACAGTAAAAAAAAATTAATAATAATAATCCAGCAAATAGATTTAAATTGAATTGAAAAAAAAC
Organism: Biomphalaria glabrata; assembly: GCF_947242115.1. Lineage (NCBI taxonomy): Eukaryota > Metazoa > Mollusca > Gastropoda > Planorbidae > Biomphalaria > Biomphalaria glabrata. The sequence continues at coordinate 17,192,562 of NC_074726.1, forward strand.
AACTGAATGCACAAATAATTGAAATTATGCTAATTAAGTTTCTATGAGTGGAAATAAGATGTAATCTAAATTTAAATATCTCAATCTGCTAAATCTAAAAAGGAAACTAAGAGTATGTTCAGGTTTAAAATTAAATGTTTGCAAAAAAAAAAAAGGAAAATAATTTATAATCGCTAATAAAATTTTGAATTGCAACTGATACATTTTTAAAAATCTCATAGTAAAACTAGTGAGTTCTTGCAAAGGACATTAAATTACAGGAACAGATGACCTTTACATCAACTTTTACTTTTTTATGAACTGGATTGATTGCACATTATGCGAAAAATAGTTTCTGAATTTCTACTTATTTAGTAATATTTTGTAGATTCCATTGTGTGTTATTTTGCATATAAGAAAGTGATAACAAAATTTTTGTAAGTTTTCAAGTTCTTATATATGCTCTTATAATAATATTACAATGTACATTGTTTCCAATCCATTTCTTTAATTCTAATTATGAAATGCATTGTTAATGTAGAAAATTAAATGTATTTCTATCTATAACAGTTAAATGCCAAATTTTACACATATTGTTTACTTGCTTTATATTATCTATTATTAGCTTTGATAAATATATGTCCAAGTGAACAAAACAACTGATAATTAATTGTGTTGTGCTGTACATTTCTACTTTTACTTTCTATTTAAAAATTATTAATTGTATTATAAGAGATGTTAGCAATTTTTTGTTTTTGGAAATATGTTACTATCCAGTGAATGATTTGTCTATGAACAATTTGTTTGGGAACGAATTGTCAGTGAACGATTTGTCACATGAACGATTTGTCATGAACCAACTGTCGGTGAACAAGTTGTCTGTGAGCAATATGTCGCGTGAATGAATTGTCGGGTGAACGAAATGTCAGTGAACGAATTGTCGTGTCCCCAGCCTATAGATTGCAAGGTCTGAAAGGGGAAATTTTTTTTTTTTCTATACTCTAACAAAACATGAATCAATTTTTAAAAATCCAATAAGTCAATCAAATTATTAGTAATTAAATATTATGTTTACTATCAAAAAGGGGAATAACTTCAATATTATTGAGAGTTGTAAGTGGGAGTTGCAGTACATGGCTAAGTGGTATATAAAGCGCTTGTCTTCTGAACTGTGGGGGGGGGGGGGGGGGGGGGTCCTCGAGTTCGAATCATGGTGAAGATGGATTTTTCATTTTGGGATTTTGGGGAAAAGTAAAGGTAGTTGGTCATTGTGTTGGCCACAAGACACCTTTGTTAACCATGGGCCACAGAAACACATGACCTTTACATCATCTGCCCTATAAACTGGATGGTTTAAAATGGGGACTTTAACTAGTTGTATGTGCACAATTTTTACCTATAGATAAGTTTTTTTGTTTGTTTGTTGTTGTTTTTTTAAAGAATTTTAAAATATTTTGATAGTTTTATTTCTAAAAATAAATTCAAAGCTGTTTTATATTTTAGGTTTTGTCAATTGTCAGCTGGGTTGGAATAGACAATAAACAATAAAAATGACCGCCAAAAACAATCCAATCTCAGTACTTGAAATTTTTTTTTTTTTAATTGAACCTAAAAATAATTACTTTTTAATAATTGATCTAAAGCATAGGCCTACATCAAAATATCTAGATCTAGTAAGCACTTTGTTTAATGAATTATTTTATTTCGAAAAAACAACACGGACTGGCAATATGCCTGCTTTAAATTATTCAATAAAGTAGTTACTAAGTATTGCGTGTAAAGTATTAAAGTATTCCGTGTGTATCTGAATCGAATACAAATTGTTAGCCTTCTTAAGATTCATTTTTTAAGTCTGATTAGTCTAGAGAATATATATCTAGATATATTAATAGATCTATATGTAGATCTAGAGTCTTGGAGTTGGTGTATATAGATCTAGATTACATTCTACCATAATCATACCACTACAGATCTAGAATAGGAATAGGCTCTAGATCTATATATAATTCCTCTTCTTACCTTTGATTCAAGGATAAATGATCCTATGCATTTTTTTATTTAGAAAATACACTAGACTAGATACCTTATCTCAATACATCTAGTCAAGTCTAGTTCTAGATTTATATCTTGATTAGTGAAATTTAACTTCTGGTGATAGATGTAGATATCTAGAATATCACGAAATAAACGTAGAAAATATTTATTAAAAAACATACATAGATCTAGCATGTCACCTAGAGGTATCTAATAGCAAACACTGCCACGCACACCAATAAAAAGATGTTATCTTCATGTTGCTTACACGTCTCAAGCCGTTGAACAGGTGTGTCACCTAAAGATGCATTATTAGTGTACAGTAGACATATACATCTATTTACCACAAACATACAGTGAGCAGCACCGTCCCTATTGGCTCGATGTTCCCCCCTTCCCATCATAAACTGGAACCCCCATTATCACCAAAATAAAAAAACTTTTCCAAAAAAATAGATCATTATTATTATTCTTTAACCTACAAGTAGGAGATTGATTGATTAATATATTGATTGACTGATATAACTATCATGGGCGTATCAAACAAAAGTCACCAAACTCCATGAGCGTAGCCAAAGGAGGCTAATGATTTTAAACCCCCCTCCAAATTTTTTTTACGATAAACCCCCTCTTCAATGTAAGACTAAAGCATATAACAGTCACCAGATTTTTGAGCTTATTATATTAAGTTTAAAAACCCATATCATAGGGCTTTAAGTTAAAATCCCCCCCCCCAGAGGATTTTGAGTTTAAAAACTCCGGCGGGGTTTGAAGCTAAAACCACCTTTTCAATACAAAATTAAAGCAAATTACTGTCACAAAATTCTATGAGTGTAGCCAAGGGTTTTTGAGTTTAATCCCACCCCGGCCCAGAAAGCTTTAAGTTCAAAACTCCCTCCAGATGGTTTTTAAGTTACCCCCCCCCCCCCCCCGAGAGTTTTGATGTTAAAAACCCGCTCTTCAATATTATTTTAAAGCAAACTACAGTCATATATAGGCTAATATATATATATATATATATATCATGGGCGTAGCCAAGGGGGTTGGGGTTCAAACCCACCCTCACCCAGAAAGGAATTTATTAACTGATTTTTTTTCTTTGATGTTGTTCATTTTAGGTGAGATTTCAATACTAAACCATCACAGCAAAGGGGGCTTTGAGTTTAAAATCCCCTATCGGGGGTTTTGCGGTTAAATCCCCCTCTTCTATAAAACAAAACCAAAAAAATGCAACAAAAATTCCAAGAGCATAGGTAAGGAAGATTTTGATTTTAAAACCCCCTCCGAAATTTACGATAAACCCCCCCCCCCTCGTCACCAGATTAAACCATACATCAGTCATCAGATTCTATGAGCGTAGCCAAGAGGGGTTTTGTGTTTAAAACCCACCTCCAGCGGGTTTTGCAGCTAAAAAACTACATCGTCAATATAAAAAAGCAAATTACACACTAAAAATTCTATGAGCGTAGCCTCCATATGGCTTTAAATTTATAACCCGTTCAGATGGTTTTAAGTTAACCCCCCCCCCTTTTTTTTTCAGCAGGTTTGAAGCTAAAAATACCTCTTCAATATAAAAAAATTACACACTCAAAATTCTATGAGCGTAGCCAAGCCCGGGAGGTGGAACCCCCCTCCTCCAGAGGGTCTTTTTTTAATGATTAATTCCCTCCAGATGGTTTTTATAAGCGTAGCTAAGGGGGTTTTGAATTTGTTTAAAAAAAACCACAGAGATTTTTTAGTTCAAAACCCGGCAATAGATTATTTTGACGATAAAACTTCCCTTTTCGATATAAAATCTAAAGCAAACTACAGTCACCTAATTCCAAGAGCGTAGCCAAGAGAGGTTATATATATATATATATATATATATATATATATATATATATATATATATATATATATATATATATATATGTTTGTTTGTGTGTGTGTACATAATTAATCTTTATTACATTCTGACCCTTTATTCTTTCGGAAGACGTTTATTGTGCCCTAGAATAGGTTCTTCCTGGAAAAATTGTAGTCTCCCCGCCGTTGTCCGCAAGTGGGTCTGGTGGAGCGCTGTGAGCTCCCCCAGCGGGTTCAGGGCCAAGCACTATTTCCGGTATTGAAAGCAAACAAAATGCATATTCTGAGGTATCTACAGTGCATTATCCTGCTATTAAAAAGTTTTATTTCAAAAACCTAATCTGCTCTTCTTACTTACTTAGGTCCTCCCGCGCTGTTCGGCGCATTAGGCGGCAATCTGCTTCCACAAAAAAATCTGTTACTGTCAATGTCTGAAGCCTCTTCCCACCCGCTATGAGGATCTTCATGAAAGTGGCGCCAAGTTGTACTAGGATGTCCCTTTTCTTCGCTTTCCTCCTAATGGCCTCCATGTCATCTCAACTCTTATATATTATATTATGCGTAATTCATTTTGTCGGAAAACATGTCCCGCTCTGTCACAACCTTACTAGGGGGTCGACTCCCATTTCAGCATAAAATTTCCTTGATTGTGACCCGATCTCTATAACTGATTCCTAAAATCCGTCTTAGCCATCTTTGTTGAGTCACATTTAGTCTTTTTAAATTTCGGCCGATGACTATTCCCTGCACTTTATTAATGGAGTCCAATCACTGGTAGATATTTGTAACTTCTCTTGATTAGCGATCTTGAAATTAGGTGACTGTAGTTTGCTTTAGACTATATATCGAAAAGGGATGTTTTATCGTCAAAATCATCTGTTGGGGGGTTTTAAACTAAAAAATCTCTGTAGTTTTTTTTTTCAAAGTTAAAAAACCCTTAGCTACGCTCATAGAAATAGGCAAATTTAGTTTGCTTTAGAATAATATCGAAGAGAGAGTTTTTCAGCCTCAAAACTCTCTGTAAGAGGGATTTAAAACTCAAAACCATCTGGAGAGGTCTTAAACTTTAAAAAAAAAGCCCTATGAAGTAGAGGGGTTTAATTGGCTTTTGAAGAGGTACTTTTTAGCTTCAAACCCCGCTGAAGGGGGGTTTAAACACAAAATGCATTTTGGCTACGCTCATAGATATTTAATGTGTAAATTCCTTTTTTCTTTTATTTTGAAGAGGTATTTTTTAGCTTCAAACCCCGCTGAAGGGAGGGGGGGGGAGGTAAAGTCAAAGACCCCTTCATATAATTTTGAGTGTGCAATTGGCTTTTTTTTTATATTGAAGAGGTATAGTGGTATTTTTTTAGCTTCAACCCCGCTTAAGGGGGGATTTAAACTAAAAAAAACAACTTTCGGCTACGATCATAGCATTTTAAATGCATAATTTGCTTTGATTTTATATTGAAGAGATATTTTTTACCTTCAAGCCCGAAGAAACTCAAAACCCCTTTGGCAAGCTCATAGAATCTGGTGGCTGATGTATGAATAGTCTTATATTGAAGCGGGGATTTTATCATAGATTTCGGAGGGGGTTTTAAAATCACACCCCCCCCCTTAAGCTATGCTCTTGGAATTCGGAAATTGTCGCTTAAATTTTTTGTTTTGTTTTAAAGAAGAGGGGAATTTAACTGCAAACCCCCCTGGTAGGGGTTTTAAACTCAAAACCCCATTAGCTGCGCTGGGGCAAGTGATGGTTAAGTATTAAAATCTCTCCTAAAATAAAGAAAATCAGCAAAAAATCAGTCACTTAATTCCGACTCCCCCCCCCCCCCGCGGGGGGATTTCATTTTGGGGGGTTGGAACCCCCCAAAAAAACCCTGGCTACGCCCATGATATATATTCATTTTGCTTTGATTTGAGAATAATCTTTTCGGTACCATTTTCAGCTAATTTGTCAAATGCTTTCAGGTGGATAATTTTCATGCTTTTTTTGATTGGTCATCACATTGTCCATAGTTAACCAAACCTTTAGTTTGAACTAAACGTATTCTTGTGAATAGTTAACTTCATCTGTACGCTACATCTGCCCCCACTCCTAAAAAAAAGTAAAATCACAGTCAGCTGGAAATAGTCCTAGTGATTCGCCTCTGGAGTCCATATTTTTTGAACGATCGCAGAGTGCTTCAGCAGCTGTCGCCAAGCAGATCAGTGTTTCTCGGTCTTTTATTTGTGACCCCGCCCCCTCCCTCCCCCCCCCACCCAAAAAAAAAACACCTTTCGCTTCATTCATGTAGCTAGTTAGCGAATCAGGTGCAAAGCTTGGGGAAACAAGAGCTTTGCTGCATTCTTAGCTTCAGCAATATATTCTCATCGTACTATTCCTTCTGGTAAAATTTGAGGTCAACTAATTTTAAATTAAGAATGGTGGCATTGACACACTCTGAATAGTTAGTAAGACTATTACTAGGATCAGGATATCGATCAACCGGCAACCCCCCCCCCACACACACACACAGAGTAACACATCCATAGTGACATACACAGACAACCACTTTCACACTTTTCGACCCATTTTTATTACAATGACAACTTTTAACATTTTAAGCATCCTCCGATTGATCGACTATTCAGCATATTTCAGGCCCAGTGAAATATATATATATATTGTTACAAATGAACAGTGATAGGTAGAGGTCAACGTATGACCCCGGCGAGATGACACAGCAGTGAGTGTTCTCTGGAATCTACATGTACAAACAAAGACAGGATGTGACGTGTCCTCACGTGTTGTTCCAGGGGACGAACAGATCTAAGTAGGGGGACAGTTACTAATGAACAGTGACAGATATAGGTCACTACGTGTGACCCCGACTTGATGACACTGCAGCGAGTGTTCTCTGGAATCTACATGTATAAATAAAGACAGGATGTGACGTTTCCTCACGTGTTATTCCAGAAGATACAAGCAGTGTTTGTGCAACTTTGGAGAAGCGATTAGGGACTCTATATAAGCCAGAGAGTTAATGTGAAAGTCAGTCGTATGGAGTCGTGAGTGAGCCGTTACAGTCGATACAGACGATGTAAGACGTGTGCGGCTCTGTGGAAGAGAAATGTGTACGACTCGATGCAAGTTAACTAGGGTAGAGTTAACTGGAGTGGACTACTGTCGTTAAAGTCTATACAGCGAACTACAGTGGACTTGAGCCGTTACAGTCGATACAGTCGATGTAAGACGTGTGCGGCTCTGATTCGGTAGACTTGAGTACGACTTGGTTCAGCTTTGGGAGACCTGGAGCGACACTGGGAAGTGTGTCGTTTGTCTGTTCTGTGGAATACGGCTCGATGCAAGTTGAGAAATGAATTGCAACGAAGTGAAGAGATGAATTGCAACGAAGTATAGCTAACTGTAAACTGACAGATATTGTACAGTCTTCTACGCTACATGTTACAGTAACGAATTGTTAGAGTTGATAGTCATTAAAGTTATATGAAACTGAAAGTTTAGTCGTCAAGTTCTTTGCTGTGTTTTTATTTGTGTGCCAACTAATACATCTAGCCAGAAGATTCAGAAATACGTAACAATATATACATAAATTTATATATTTACATACGTTTTGCCTTTGACGTCATATGGAGTTGATTCTTTAAATGAAATGCTTAAATAACTTTTTCTTTTTTGCATAAATCTTATTTGAGTTACATCTAAATTATTATATTTTAGATATAGATCTAGTAGATATAGATCTTAAGAGTGCTAAATCAGAAGTTTAGTTTAGGTAGATCTACATTCTTATTCTAGTTCCATTGAAATGAAAATGCCAATTGCTCTGTTGGTAACTGTGCTGATACATCGAAGTAAAAGCACGATATCATGACATAATGTGTAATATATCTCTTTATCAATAATAGGCTATTAGTTTGTAACCAGTTTGTTATTAAATTAGCAGCAATGTCTGGTCGTGCGGTAAGCGTGCTGGACTAATTATCTCGACGGTCCTGGGTTCATACCCTGCTCGCTGCCATCCCCCGTCGTCCAGCGGGAGGTTTGGACAAGGAAGTTAACTATCTTTAACTTTGAAGGAACATCCGAAACATGTAAAACTGAAAAAAAAAAAAAAAATTTTTTACAACTGCGAATGAATCGTTGAAACATTATTACTTTTGACAATCAAAACAAAACCACGTCTTCAATACTCCATGCAAATTGGCGGATCCGATAGGGATCCGACTCCGACAGAGAAGCCTCTGAGTTAACACGATCTCTGTTTGTAATCTTGTCTTTTTTTCTTTTTGAATTTTAATAAACGGGCCACATTTTAAAGATCAATCTAACATACTGTAATGACCATGTTCTGTAGTGACTCTATGGTTGCGCACCAGCGCACGAGGATGGACTAAATGAACGGGGAGAGAGGAAGAGGAAGTGCGAGAAGATTGGAACGGGTCTTGTTTTGGTGATCTATGTTGATTAAACTTTGTATTGTCTTTTTTCCCATACCTCGTTGAGTTGCCTCCTTTAAATGTTGTAACATTGGTGTCAGAAGTGGGATTATAGGCGACTCAACGAACGGGAGGTAAGTTAGTAATGGCTTCCCCTATTATGAAACAACTAGAGCAACTCTTGATTAAAGAACTAAAACAAGAGCTTCGGTATCGAGGTCTAAAGCAAGGTGGTGGTAGCAAGGAGACACTTACAGCTCGTCTCCGGCAAGCCCTGATTGAGGAAGAAGAAGACCCGGACAGTTATCAATTCGAAGTAGGGCCAGATATAATTGAACTCCTAGGTAAGATGCAGGAAAAAATGGATATACTTGATATAGGGATTAGAACCATGCAGGACAAAATAGACACACTGGATTCAGGGATCAGGACTGAATTGGTATCGGTTAACCAGAAAATAACCACGATGGAGGTCACGATGAACCAGAGAGTCGATGTGGTAGAAAGAGACATAGAAGAACTGAAAGTTCAAGTTAGAGAAGGGCTCAGCAAGGCGCCGGTTAGTAATACGGGATCAATGTTACCCGAAGGGCTTGTAAAGATGAAACCCCCTGTGTTTGATGGGTCCGTCTCCTGGTCAGTCTACAGAAGACAGTTTGAGGCAGCTGCTAAGGTCAACAAATGGGGCAACGAGGAGGAAAAAGCGACCGCTCTAGTACTGGCACTTAGAGGAAAGGCTTCCGAAGTACTCCAATCCATTCCAAACCAGCAGGATTATGCTGCTCTCGTCCAGGCTATGGAGCTTCGATACGGGGACGAGCACTTACAGGAAGTTTATAGGGTCCAGCTGAAGACCAGACAACAGCGGGTCAGTGAAACCCTACAAGAGCTAAAGACGGAAATTGAACGACTTGCCCATCTGGCATACCCCACAGCAGCACAGGAGTTCCTCGAAGTAATCGTCACTGGTGCCTTCATCGATGCCGTTCTAGATCCAGAGCTAAAAAAAGGTTATTAGAGTTAGTGGCAAGCGTAAGGACAGCGAAGCCCTTGTGTACACTCTGTCCTATGAAGCCGCTTAGAACGCATCCATCAACAGTCATCATGGTCGGAGACTGGAAGTTCAGGAAGAAGATCTAACACAAGTACTTAGACGAATGACGGAGGTTCTTGAAGAGTATAAGCCAAGCCGGTCACAGGGAGCTCATCGTGCGACCAGGGTCCGTTGCTGGAACTGTGGTGAATCTGGGCATATACAAAGGATGTGTAGAAGAACACCTAATCAGCAAGAGGCGATTCAGCACAGATCAGAAACGGGTGCATGGCCTGGAGCCAATGGCTATCAGGAAAACTAACATTCGTCGGCTTCAAGGGGCAGAAACCGGCGATCCAGGAAATGGGAGCCCCTGTCAATGTCACTCCAATAGCTGTGCTGGGACAAAGTAGGAGTCTTATGGTAGAAGGAAAAATTGGAATTCGGAAGTATCGGTTTCTCATAGACACTGGTGCTTCACGTTCAGTCATTCGGCCAAATGTCGCAAACAGCAATAATACTACAAATGTGAGCCTTTTCTCCCTGAAAACAGCCAGTGGAGAACTGATGCCCATAAAAGCACTGGCGGATTTAGGATTTGAGCTCGGAGGTCAGTCATTCGTGCATGAATTTTTGATAGCAAACATAACTGATGATTGCATTTTAGGTCTAGATTTTCTACAGAAATTTGGATTTTTCCATTAACATTAGCGGAGGAACTTTGTTGTATGGAAATGTGGAGATTCCTTTGTTAGGTGATAGTGAAGAAGGAAATAATCGAATGATGAAAATACTATTGACGGAGGATACAAGTCTGCCTGCACAGTCCGAATCAATTATTTGGGGAAAGTTAGAGAACGGACATGAAATGTCGGGAACGGCGCTAATCGAAGGAACGGAAGACAATTACGACGGAGTGGCTGTAGGGAAAACGCTGGTCATGATCGGTAAAGATCATCCGAGAGTACCTGTCAGAATTATGAACCTACGAAGGGATAGTTACATTGCTAAATGCCATACAATCGACCTAATTAAGAATTGCAACATAAACAACGTTTCTTTTACGCCCACTGAATCGGTCAACCCTCTAATTACCAGGCTTTTGACAGGAACCAAGGCGAACCTATCTGAAGAGCAGTATAGCAAAGCCAAAGAGTTGATAATGAAATTTGCAGACATCTTCCCATCTGATGAGTCAGAATGCGGAAGAACAGACATGGTACAATATAGGATCGATACTGGAATAACTAGACCGATTCGGCAGCCACCACGCCGCCTTCCTCTCACAAAACAACAGGAGGCTACAGACCTGATAGAACACATGAGACAGCAAGGGGTCATAGAGCCCTCTAATAGCCCTTGGTGTTCACCGATCGTCCTAGTGAAAAAAAAGGATGGATCCATGCGATTTTGTGTAGACTACAGAGCACTTAATGAAGTCACGCATAGAGATAGCTATCCACTCCCAAGAATAGACGATACCTTGGATACGCTTGCTGGATCACAGATTTTTTCTACTCTTGATCTAAAGAGCGGATACTGGCAGGTGGGAATGCATCCTGAGGATAAAGAGAAAACGGCTTTCTCTGCTGGCAACGGTCTTTGGCAGTTCACTGTGATGCCTTTTGGTCTCTGTAATGCTCCCGCCACTTTTGAAAGATTGATGGAGCGCGTTTTACAGGGACTTCATTGGAACACGTGTCTTGTATACCTGGATGACATTATAGTCACTGGTAGGATGTTTGAAGAGCATCTGGCTAATCTACATGAAGTTTTTGGACGGATCAGAAATGCAGGTATGAAAATCAATCCAAAGAAGTGCTCGTTTTTCAGGAAGAGTGTCAAATATCTTGGCCACATAGTATCAGGGGACGGCATCAGCACTGATCCCGACAAGACTGAGGCAGTAAAACGTTGGCCTACACCATCCAATATTCGAGAACTAAGAAGTTTTTTAAGACTCTGTACGTACTATAGACGGTTTGTGCCAAATTTCTCCAATATATGTGCACCCCTTCATCGATTGACAGAACAAAAGAGGTCATTCAACTGGACACAGGAGTGTCAAGAGTCCTTTGAAATGTTAAAAGACACACTTGTCTCATCCTCCATACTTGCCTATCCGATACCAGGCATGACGTTCATTTTGGATACGGATGCAAGCAATACCGGAATAGGCGCCGTCCTTTCCCAAAAGATTGATGGAACGGAACGAGTCATCGCTTACTTCAGTCGAAGTTTGTTAAAGGCTGAAAGGAACTACTGTGTCACAAGACGTGAACTCCTGGCCGTCGTCGATGCAATAAAACATTTTCATAGGTACCTATATGGGCAGAAATTTATTTTAAGGACAGATCACGCAGCAATACAATGACTTCTTTCTTTTAAGTGCCCTGAAGGTCAGGTCGCTAGGTGGATCGAACGTCTGCAAACTTATGAATTTGAAATTCACCATCGAAAAGGACTAATTCACCAAAATGCTGATGCGCTATCTCGACGACCTTGCAAAACAGAATGCAAACATTGTAAGAAAGTTGAGGAAAAGGAAGAGATAATCGATTGTCAACGTTTGGACCTGAATGTTTTAGGACCTTGGTCTGATGAGAATATCCGAGAGGATCAGCTGAAAGATGAGGATCTGGCAACCGTTCTTTTTTTGGAAGGAGAGGGGACAACGGCCAGATTGGCAACACATTTCTGAAAAAGGGGCTGCCATGAAGGCGTACTGGGCACAATGGGACTCAATGGTAGTGGAAAACGGTGTTCTTAAGCGAATGTGGGAATCTACTGATGGAACATCAACACGATTACAAATAGTTCTCCCAAAAGTTAGAATCCAAGAGGTACTCCAAGAGTTGCACAATGGATCCACGTGTGGTCACTTGGGTATTAACAAGACGTTGGAGAAAGTGAGACAAAGGTTTTATTGGTGTCGGTACAAGGAAGACGTAGAGGATTGGTGCAGAAGATGTGACCGATGTGCAGCAACCAAAGGCCCGCAACGTCGAACAAGAGGACCCCTACAACAGTACAACGTAGGTGTTCCATTCGAAAGAATCGCACTGGATATAGCTGGCCCGTTTCCTGAGACACTAAAAGGCAACAGATATATTCTAGTAATAATGGACTATTTTAGTAAATGGCCTGAGGCTTTCGCGATACCAAACCAAGAAACCACAACAATAGTCGATATTTTAGTGTTTTCAATGATCGGGCTTCATTTTAACTATCATAATGCGCCCCCTACACAAACACGCAATCTTATGTTGGGCCTGTTAATTCTAGAAGTACTTTTACTTATCCGCTTCCCTCCCCCACCCGGACAAAAACAAAAAGTTAGTCCTATGTACAGGCTATGACTTTTCTTCGACTTCTCAATTTTAATCTACTAACTGTATATATTTCGACCGTTACCCCATTTTTTTAACCTTTAATCTTAATGCACGGTATTAGCAAGGACGCCGCTACCTATTGTGCATTGTGTGCATTACACGCAGACGACTGAATTCAGGGGGCGGACAAATCATATTCCAAGGTTACCTTTTTAAAAATAAAAATAATTTAATATAAAAAAAATGTATATGTAAATTTGAATTATTCCTTTATCCATAAAACACACACACACACACACAAACACAAATGATATTCATACATAAGAAGTTATCTTGGAAACAAAAAGAAATAGAGCGTCGCGCGAGTGATTCCCACAGTTTTTCCAAATGCGTCTGTTGATTGAGATCTAGGTTCACAGTCTGCAATAAGCAAAAAACTATCATTAGTGTCATAGCGGAAACAATACTTTATTATCTTGAACAAGTGCTCCTCAACATCCTCTTTTCTTTAAAAAAAAACATTTCGGGGAATATCATAAAAAATAAACAAAACAAAAACACAACAAACATAATCAACATAACATACAAATATACGCTTCAATGAATATGAAACATATCACATTTAAAAATCAACATTCAGTAGTTCATTAAGACACATAATCATTGAGTCTTGTCGGTTTCTTTAACTGATCGCTTGGTCGCAGGGAATGATGAGTAGTTCTTTGATTTTCGTTTCCAAATTTGTTTTTGTAATGACCTATGGCGAATGTGTTGATCATGAGTTCTATTGTCCTGTAAGTTGTCATCAGTATCAAAAAAACAAATCTTGTTCTGTTCCTCTGTTCGGGTTGATATGCACTCTGTTTCTTTGGTACACTGTGTCAAGGTGGGTTTACGGGTCTATCTAGGGTATGACACCGGGATCCCCACCTCGACGCTGAGTATTTATTTCCTGTAGGGGTTGTAATGTGGCCGAGACTCGTCTGCCAGGGCACCCCTGATCGTTTATTAGTTGATATGTTAGGTAATTATGATAAGTAATTATGACAAGTAATAATGATAAGTTAACATATATCCGTTAACAACAAGAGTTTAAATAAGAACAATTTAATGAATAAATGATGTAATATGACATGAATGATGAGTAGGTAGGCCTACACAATAATAATTACAAGGTCAAGTACAAGTTACGCAAATTATTCAACATAAATATAGCACACCTTAATTGCAGTGCAATATTTCAACCTCTCTATGCCCACAACCCAATGACATGGATGATAGCCAAGTAGGGTCCATACAATAACACAGTGGCAGCCCACAGATCAGGCTTGACTCAGCAGAGTCCCAAGCCTGCGTGCCTGAACAAGAAAAATATGCATTCCTTGTGACCTTGTCACAAGATTCACACGGTCTATCTAGGGTATGCCACCGGGATCCCCACCTCGACGGCGAGAATTCATTTCTTGTCGGGGTTATAATGTGGCCAACGATTTCAGATCTACAACATGAAGAAAGTAAAATAAACCAACTTACCCAATGCTGGGGAAGAAAACAACAACAGAGAGCTCCATCAAAAGAACTGCTATCCCTCAAAACAAACAGAGCAATGATGCCCACTTAGCGCGTCCCTAGAAATAGCGCACAAACTATTATGGTGCACAAAAGAAGATATCAATTAAAAAAGCAACTTCAGATGCGCAAGGCACACTGCACCATTGTCACCTCGAATAATGTAAACTCTGGTTTACTTGGTACTGGATTCTTCCATGTCTCCGTGTAAGGTCATTAGGTGATTGACTATCTGTCCATTTCTCAGCTGATTCAATTTTTTTGACCTCTTATCATAAGATGTTTTTACACTCATACGTTTTTTTTCCTTTTCATAATGTTCTTTTGAAATGTAGAAATCTTAATGTTACTCCTTTTGTTTGGTATCAGTGTTCGAGCATCCGACCAAAAAACATCTGAGCTGTGTCTTGTCTTGGAGTATTTCTGAATTCCATGAGAGCTTCATAAGTATCTGACTTTGCTTCTCTAGATTTCTTCATTGTGTTCTTTAAAATTTTAACTGCTGACTCAGCTTTTCCATTGGATTGATAGTGTCCTTGGAAGGTTCTATAAATGAGTCACTTCCCATGCCATCATAAATTTGGAAAAATATTCCGACGTAAACTGAGGTCCACTATCAGATATACAGACTTTAGGCACCCCATATCTTGCAGATAAAACTTTTAGTTTCTTTTTAATTGCGTGTTTTGTTGTCGACTGCGTGTTTTCTACCTCTTTGAAATTTGAATAATAGTCTACTATAACTAAATATTGTTGGTCACACATTTGGAACAAATCAATTCCAATCTTGTCACACGGATTAGAACCTATTTCTTCTCTCTGATTCACTTGTTCGTTTTTCTGACTAATGTAAAATGAGTTGGCTATTTCCTTTATTCTAACTGATAACCCAGGCCAGAAAACTGTTTCTTTTGCTCTTCTTTTCATTGAGTCTACTCCCAATCTACTCTTCTATTATCTTGTGAAGTAATATCGGTATGATTATTTGTTCTCCTTTCAACAAGCGTCCGTCTTCGTATGTTAACATGTCTCTTAGTGAAAAATATTGTTTGAGCTCAGGTAGACTATTGTGTTTGTCTGGCCATCCATTTATGATATACTGAATCAGTGTTTGCATTGTTCTATCTTTCTGTCTTGATTCTGACTTTCTCAAGCACTGCATCAGGTATTGCCAGTCCTACTGTATTGTCACAAACATCAGGATATCATTCTTTTTCACTGATGGGTCTATGAACACGTTTTCGCCTTTGACCTATTGAAACAGGATATCATATAGACAAAGACGCATAATTAGACTTTGTAGCAGAACTTTGTGTTTTTTTTAATGATGTTTTCCAGTGGTTTATTGTCATTCTGAACTATATCTGTCCTGCCATACGTATACTGGTCAAAACATTCCAAGCCAACAATTCTTTTTCAATCCTAGCCCATCTTTTCTGAGTATCAGTTAAGGATCTAGAATCATTCGCTATTGGACTTCCACCTTGTAATAACGCTGCTCCCAACCCATTTTGGGAAACTATCTGCTTGTAATGTAAGCTCTTTGTTAGGGTCAAAATATATCAGTGTGCCATGATTCGATATTTTGTGTTTTATCTTATTGAAAGCTCATGTTTCACTGAACAGACCAAACAAATGGTGTGTTCTTTCTCGTCAACTCTGTTATGGGCTGTAAATCTGTCTACAGGTCTGGAACAAATCTTGCAAGATATTTAACTATGCCACAGAATTTTGGACAGATGAGTTATCTTTTGGAGCATTCAAACTCAAAATCGAAGATATTTTGTTCGGGTCTTGTTTTATTCCTGCTTCTGTAATAATATGACCCAGAATGTTAATTTCAGCTGTTCTAAAAACAGACTTTTCGTGGTTTAGTTTAATCTTTTTTTCTTGACATCTCTTCATCAGCTCTTGTCACAAGTCAAAAGCTTGCTGACCGAGTCACTCAATTTTATCACAGCATTAATTATTAGCTATTATTATTTATTTATTTTAATTTAATTATCTCTCACTTTTAGCCCCTATTTCATCCCCGAAACCCCACCTTTTTCTAGTCTCGCTAGACTGAGCCCACCACCTTGGCGACAACTAGGCCACGACTTTCCACTTATCTCCCCTTGACGGGGGAAAGATAAACACACAGTCACTTACTTTGGCCTTACGCGCCGGCTGTCTGTCGGTCACGGTTGACGCCACCTGGGATGGAGTACACTTCATTCTTTCTTCCACACTTTTCCCACGTCTCTCTTTGTTTAAGGAGATTATTTATGTCACCACGCTTCGTGACACTTCCAATGTGCGACTTTCGTCGGACTTTACCCACGTGAGAGATAATCCTTAGTCTATTCCCTTTCCTGTTTCCACCCATCTCTTTCGGACCTTTATAAGGTAGAATAAGGCGGGACAAATACACTCTTTCACTTCTCATTCTCGCCGACATCGAGTCTGGGCTTATTCTCACTCTTAGAGGAATACTTGGTGGTAAACCGAACAGTTCCATCTTAATTACTTTGTGCATATTTCTCACTGGATATTATTATGTGTATTTTACTTATTTCATTTATGTTTAATTAGTGCATTGTGTATTTCCCACTGTCGTAGGTAGGAAACATAAACATGGCATATGTATATATTTATGTATTGCATTAATCTATATTCACGATATTGTTGCTACGTTGCTCAATTGATCGTTGATGCAACCTTGTATATATTTGTACATCTTATTTTATTCCCTATATCTCGGCTGACCGCCTTGATAATTTTCGCACTAATAATGCGCTTAGAAAAGAGGTATGAATTATCTCCCCTTTACTCATTTTACTTTAACGAAAGTTTCGCCCCGAAAACAAAAGCTCTCTCCAGTTAAATTCGCTCCTTTGTTTATAGCCGACGGCCATATGTAAACAAATCGTCATGGTCGTTGACCGTCGTCCATTTCTCCCCCCTTTCTCTTCCAAACTTATGTTGTTTCATCGATATTATCCTCTCCCTTGCTATTTTACATTTTATGTTGCTATTATCAGCCATCTATTTTCTCAATCCAATTTGCCATCATCTCCTCATTGTACTGAAAGCAATTTTACCAATCTGACGAATGCACCTCAGCCGAGGGCATCGATAAGATGCATGAGAGGCATGTCGTAATTTGTCTTTGTTTATCCGCAGCCTCCCTCAGGTGTCTGCCTTTCTAGTATCACTTATTTACTTGGATCTACTATCCAGTGTCATCTGCCCACCTGTCTATTTGGCTCTACTATGGGCGCTATCGGTTCTACTTGCCTTCCTATTTGACAGTCCACTTATCAACCTATTAGGCATGACGTTCCTATAGACCACGTGTCTGTGCGAGACGTCATAGCTTCGCCAAATATCCGCAACTCACTGGACTTATCCTGCCCACGGCAGATCAGCTCTGCCCGCAGCATACTTGTGCCACCCGCCCTACTGTGCCCACTACAGATATCAGAACTTTGGATTGAGACTCCACAAGAACTGTATCACCGGCGACCCTCTACCCGTTAGAGCGCCACCTCCAGCTGCAAGATCTCCAGCCAGGAACACAGCCAGCTGCGACATCAGTAGGACAACCAGCTAAGTGAAGAGGACAAAGTGACACATACTCTCTCATTAAGTGCTTAGTATGATGATACAATATTGCTAACGAGATAGATGCAAATCCCCCCCCCCATTTTATTATACCTTTTACATTTATGTAAATAAATATTCTTTAATTTTTCAACATTTGTATCTTTCTACATTGTTTGTCTCGTTGCATGTCTGCTCCCGATTTATCTCTGATGGACCAGTGTGTGACAAACTAAAAATAATCATCCCCTAGACACCAAACAAGCTACTCATACACGTCATAAACGAATTCCGTCACAGCTCTCTTAGGTTAATATCATGATTTGTTAGTGCTTCTTTTTTCGTTCTTCCTCTCCTATCATTATAATATCATCAACACAATTGAAACAGCCTTTCAGTCCTTCTAATGCTAGATTTAATCTTGTCTGAAAAAATTCCGAACTCACTTTAAGACCAAATGGTAATCGCTTCCATTTGTATCTACCAAAATGGGTTATCATCACTGTCAAATTAGATGACGCTGTGTCTAGCCTGACATGCCAGAAATATTCCTGAATATTTTGGCCTGGTTAAAATCTGCAATTATGTCATCTAAAGTAGCAATTATGGAATTCCCTTAGTAAAACTTTATTCAAGGCTTGTGGATCTATGCTAAACCTAATTTTTCCATTAGCTTTTTCGGTTATCGCTATCTGACTCACCCACTCTGTAGGCTCTATCACTGATTCTATGATTCCTCTCTTAAGTAGTGTCTTTAACTCCTCCTTAATTCTTTCTTGTAAAGCAATAGGGAATTTTCTACACTGCAGAACCTTGGGCTGCTATCAATCTTTAAAGACACATCTCCTGAATCACCCAAATCACCAGTAAACTTTGAACTACTGTCTTCCTCTTGGTTATTCACTACCGATGCTATGAACCTATCTTTATTAACGTTGATTAGTTTCATTCTTGTTAAAGTTTCATGACCTAGATGGCATGCTGGATTGTTTGGCAAAACTATATATTCTATCTTAAATGTTTCATTAGTTTTCTCATTTCTCGTCGTTAGAGTGGCCTTCCCTATTTGCTTCATTTCAGTCTTATTCCACATTACTAGTCTTTACGTTGCCTTTTCTAATTCTTATTGACGTATGTCTCCTGTATGGGATTTACATCAGCTCCACTATCCATTTGAAACTTTACACGGTGACCATTTACTATCATAACTGTTGTCATTCTTTTCGTTTTGCGGTTCTCTAAGGACATCTTAAGGATCGGAGGGTCGGCTTGTACCTGTCTCAACCATTTGTTGGCTGTCTCGTAGGCTTTGCAAATGTCTCTGCACCGCTGCCACCATGTTGATTAAGATCCAGGTTCACAGTCAGCAATCAGGAAACAACTACCATTAGTGTCATGGCGGAAACATTACTTTAATATCTTGAACGAGTGCACCTTTGCGCACCATATCAACCGCCTATTCATTTCTGGCCTTAAATTTTTGCGGGTTGTTTTAATATCGGTTTTGAGTCGAATAGCCCGCCACATAAGTAGAAAGTTAATCTTGAAAAAAGTTTTACTTTTATTTTAAATGTCTGTTAGTTATGCGTAGAATTTTTTTTTTGTGATTATAGAGTCTAGATGTAGATCTACATTAAGTTCTTTTGTGTCATCATCATCATTCCTTTGGGTTCCTCATGGAACATAGGGTCTCGACAAAAACACGCCACGCTCCACGGTCTCTTGCTAGTTTTTTGATGGTTTTCCAGCTCTTCCCGGTCCTCTCGGCTTCTTCTAGTACACTGCGTCGCCATGTTCTTTTTTGGTCTTCTTCTGCGTCTTATATATAGTTACGAATCTCTATCAAATCTTGCAAAACAATGTGGCTAAATCAAGAACCAGACAACTTGGGCACTAATAAAACGAGGCACTTTAATGGGTGCAATAAATAATGAAGAGAAAACAATCAAATACTTTACAAATGGGCAGAAGTCAATGTCTGAATAAAACATCTATACACAACTTGTAAAAACAAAAATATCGTTCTTGTCCGAATCACTTGACCCAAAGTCTTTTTAAAAACAACACATAGTTCATAGTCAGATAACCAAAAACATTGTTGACGGGGAATGTTTACATCCGTCCTTTTTTTAAGTACACAGGCCTGTTTCGGTTGATTACCCATAGGGTTACACCGACCAGCATCACAGTTACAACAATGTCCCCTTTTTAGAACTGTCCGTCCCAGACAGATTCTGCTTCACCACTGTACTGATGGAGACGATCGATATGCACCACCTTCAGTTTGGACCGGCGACTTTTCTGAATGTGGTACACGACGTCGTTGATTCTTTTAATGATGCGGTATGGGCCTTCCCAGTCTCTCTGCTAGCTTTGGAGACCTGCTCTTTCGTCTCTGCGGATTGTGCAGCCACACCAAATCGTCCTCGTGGAACCCGGAGGCATTGGCCCGTTTGTCGTATCTTTTCTTCATCTGGTCACTGTTCATCTTGATATTTCTGTGGGCCAGAGCATGGGCTTCCTCCATTCGTTTTCTTTTCGGAGATTAGTGACTTACTCCGTCGAAGTGGCTGGCTTATCCCCTGGAACCCCGAATAGCAAGTCACATGGTAATCGCAGTTTTCGGCCAAACAACATCTTCGCTGGTGTATAACTTGTGGTGCCATGAATGGATCCCCTGTATGCCATGGGGAACATTGGGATATAGGCGTCCCAGTCTTCTTGTCGTCCATCAGAAACCTTCGATAGGTGTTGTTCTAGAGTTCTGTTGAATCGCTCCACCATCCCATCAGACTGGGGGTGTAGAGGTGTGGTGCAAGTCTTCTTGCTGTAGTGTGTCTGGCACATCTCTTGAAAGACTCTGGATTCAAAGTTTCGGCCCTGGTCTGAGTGTAACTCAATTGGGGCACCATACCGACTTATCCAGTTTTCTACAAGGGCTTCCGCTACCGTGCTGGCTTCTTGATTAGGTATTGCGTATGCTTTAGGCTATTTCGTAAAATAATCGATAACTACCAAGATTAACTTATTTCCTCTCTTGGTTTCAGGGAACGGCCCGGCTATATCGATCGCGATCCTTTCGAAGGGATTTCCGACAATGCATTGCTGCATATGTCCTCTTGTTCTACGTTGCGGGCCCTTGGCTGCTGTACAGACATCGCACCTTCGGCACCATTCTTCCACATCTTCCCGGTAGTGGAACCAGTAAAACCGCTGGCGTACTTTCTCCAAAGTTTTGTTGACACCAAGATGGGAGCCACTGAAGCCGTTATGCATCTCTAGCAGTACATCAGACACCCTAACCTTAGGTAACATCAGCTGAAAGCGATTGCTTGTCCCGTCTTACGTTTCCCAGACTCTCTTGAGGACCCCGTTGACAATTTTCAGGGAGTCCCATTGGTCCCAATATGCCTTGGTAGCGGCTCCCTTATCAGAGATGTGTTGCCAATCTGCTCGTTGACCATCTTCCTTTATTAGGAGAATGGGAGACATATCTTCGTCTCTTAGCTGATCCTCTCGGATTTTTTCGTCTGACCATGGTTCAGAAGCTTCTACCCCAAGAAGACGGCAATCAACGGCCGCCTCCCTTTCTTCGACCTTCCTGTAGTGCTTGCATTCGGTTTTGCAAGGTCTTCGGGACAGCGCATCAGCATTCTACTGAGTCTGTCCTTTTCGGTGCTGAATCTTCAAAGTCATAGGTTTGCAGACATTCAATCCACCTGGCGACTTGACCTTCAATACTCTTAAATGAAAGCAGCCATTGTAGAGTGGCGTGATCGCTTCTAAGGATGAACGTCTGCCCATATAGGTATTTGTGGAAATGTTTTATTGCATCCACAACGGCCAGAAGCTCCCGTCTCGTGACGCAGTAGTTCCTTTCCGATTTCGACAAGCTTTGACTGAAATAGGCAAGCACTCTTATCAGTTCCATCCACCCTTTGGGACAGGACAGCACCTATTCCGGTAATGCTCGAATCTGTGTCAAGAACATGCATGGTATCGGGTAGGCCAAAACGGAGGCTAAAGCTAGTGTGTTCTTCAATCTCTCAAAAGCTTCTTGACATTCCGGTGTCCAAATGAATGGCCTCTTATGTTCTTATGTTATGCTTTTGAAAGGAAAACCAGTGACTTGGCAGAATTTAGGTCATTGGTTAATATGCATGACGCGTAGGACGTAATCATGTTCTTTTTTGAAGTAACGTCTGTATCATATAAGATAAGATTACTCAACGATTTAGTCACACATCACATTCGTCTTATTGGGGTAGGGGGGGGGGCACCAATATATTCTTGAACCCGGGCCCACGGTTACCTTGCTGTGCCACTGTATGGAACTATGGAAGAACAAAAATGAAATAAAATTTGCAGAGGTTTTGCGAGTTTTATTAATTGTTTACATTTTAATTGCGGAGAACCGTGTAGGTGACTTAAATTCTTTGTTGGCAAGACTAATAGAGCCTACAATAAGATGGTGCGCAAATGTTTAATTAGGTCTATTAATTCATTAAAACTTGTTCATGTTTGCAAAGAAATGTTTTAGTGTACTGCTGTAAGCCTAGTGACGTAAGCGGTATTTTTTCCTTTTGACGTCATGGATAATTTCCATTCATAAAACATTCTAGCCAAATTAATTTTTCGATAATGAAACATTTTCAAACCGATTTAACGGTCGACCTTGAATTTTCCCCTTTTGGTCAATGAGTTGAGAATTTTTTTCTCATTTATAAACATATACCTTGAAATTTTAAAGAAAATCGTTATAGCCGTTTTCGAAATAAAATTTATATATAAATATATTTACATTAGGGGTGCACCGGATAGTACTTTTTGATATCAGGCCGGAGCCGGATATGACCGGATAGTAAAATTTGATATTCGGCCGGGGCCGGAGCCGGATACCTAAGTGTCTTGTTAATAGCTTGTGTTGCTGAACATTTTACGAAACTGTTAAATAACATACCTATATTGGTTGGTTTTATTTTTTTTCCTTTTATATACCTTATTGTTTTAAACTCTGTTACTGATTGATTTATTCAAACTTAACAGTATTTCTAAAAATCTGTATAGCATGAGTGTGTCTGTGTGTATGTACGATACCACCAACTGTAAAGGATGTGTAGGAAGGTCAATGTAAATAATGTTAGTATATATTTAACTAATTACTAATGTAAATCTCTCATAAGTAAAGTGCAATCTGCCTTATATAGTGGTCGGATGTATGTGTTCATGCATTTCAGAGCAACAACCTGGTCAGATATACCTAGTGAGTGTAGACATGTAGTCCTAGAGTAGTGTGTATAGTTGTTTGTGTTAACCATCAAGCATTGTTTTTTCCTTGAGCATACGCACGCAATAGAGTTGGGTGTCAGTCAAAAAAGATAACACATTGGCATGGTCAGTCAAGCATATAGATAAATTATACCCGTCCACTAGTTAGAAGTCAAGGGTTGTTGTTTTTTTACGCTCCAGCATATTGTTTCTTTGTTTGCTAGATCTAACTGCGGTACTATTATTCAATTTATTTTATGCGATTTAAAAATTTACTGTAAGGTTTTCCGTTATTTATTAAGTCAAAAGAATTAAATAATAAAATTAGCTTTCTTTCTAAAGGTTTTAATACAAGGCAAAAATACACACACGCAAACATGCACATCTTTGTTTTATTTTAAAGTGCAAAGAACGTACGTAAGAAACATTAAATGTTTGAAACATCTTTCTTAATTAATACTTATTAATTATTTTATTCGTGGTTTCAGTAACTGTTACAAAAGGGAACGATAGTAATCCTATGAATGTCAGGTGTGTAAAAGTCGTCCTCGCCTGATACACAGTGGCTAAGTACGCATCTTAAGTAAAAAAAAAATAATAACAAGGAGTTAATTTACTGTCACAAATTATTAAGAATATTGTTATCAAATCAAGACACTTAACTGCAGGAGTAATATTCAAGTTAACACGTTAGAAAAATTATTTAACATTAATATTTATTGACAATGTAATATCCTTTGTTAGCAAGTTTCGTTTTTTTTTTCATTCTGGCTTAAAAATGGTCAATGTCTATCAATAAATTGGGTGTCAATGACCAAAGAAATAAAATAAAGAGTAGGGGGTG
Source organism: Biomphalaria glabrata (assembly GCF_947242115.1). Classification (NCBI taxonomy): domain Eukaryota; kingdom Metazoa; phylum Mollusca; class Gastropoda; family Planorbidae; genus Biomphalaria; species Biomphalaria glabrata. The sequence goes on from NC_074726.1 coordinate 17,216,482, forward strand.
TTTAGCTCTCCATTTAAAGATAGCCCTGTTCGTGTCTTCTACAAAATAATTAGTTACTGGCTTACTGGGCTATATAATCTCGCGGTTTGTGTTCTGTGTAGCTAAATGTCACTCGTTTAGGTGCGTGTGATCTTTAGTCCAGCTTACTAATTGAGATTTATGTTCAAGTAACGTAGCACACTTGAAAAGGTGTGGCCTCTAGACCAACCACGTGATTAAGATTTTTCTCCAAATAAGCAAACTCTTTGTCCGGATACCCGTGTAGATGTTTTGCTTGAAGTCCAGTCCACCCCCCACCCACCCCACCCCAATTAAGATTAACTACTAAGTAAACAAACATAGTTCCCTCGGGTGACCTCTAGAGAGTGCTTACGTCCATCGTATCTGACTTGGGGTCACCTGTCAATCAATGAACTTAACGTGATGGACTAAACAAATAAAAGGGGGAGCGAGTTCATCTGGAAATATACCTAGTTACCTTAGAGGTGTGGCTCTTGTAGTCCAGCCCCCCTAATAAAGATTAACTACTAAATAAACAAACTCAGTTCCCTCGAAAGGCGTGACTTCTAGAGAGTGTGAATACGCTGACATTAAACCTACGTCCATCGTATTTAACTTGTGGTCAACTGCCTATAAAAAAAACTCAATGTGATGGACTAAACAAATAAAAAGGGGTGGGAGTTGTTCATCTCTTCCTCTGGAGATATACTCGCACAGCTAGACAGACGTCTGGTCAGCATGACGTAGTCAAGGAATGTAGCATTTTAACATGTTAACTAACCTACTCAAAGGTCAAGACAAATTGAAAAAAGTATCAGCCATTGCTGCTATGTATGTAAAGCGCATTTATGATGTAAAGTTTCATTTCTATTTATATTAAGTTATTAACACGCCTTGTCTTTATAATAAACGATGTTTGGTGCATATTCATAATGGCTCTATTTTTAAGCACATTATTTTGTTTTAATATAAACATTAATACATTCTACAACAGACATTAATGGAACGAGGTCCACTTTATGCATATTAAATAGGTGTATTTTTTACTATCCGGTTTACTATCCGGTAGTGATATCCAACCGGAGCCGAATAGCACCGGATAGTAAAAAATGCCGGATATTCGGCAGAAGCCGGAGCCGGAGGGACTATCCGGTGCACCCCTTATTTACATACGTACATATATATAAGCATTGCTCTCTTAAGAGTATAGGATATATGGTCTTCAGTCGCAAAGTGACTATGGATCATCTCATGGAAATGAAATGAATGCCTGGGCGTTAGCTGTGGTCGGAACGATGTCGCTCACACATCAGTTCCCTCCTCTCCACGCAGCTGATATATCCAAAAGAACGGCATATAATTTGGGGTCAGCGGCGTCACAGGTTCTGCCAGGGTGTAGCACTGCAAACTGCCTTAGGGTCGCCAGCTCCTGATTTTTCTTTAGGGTTGACTCCCGAAGCCTTTCCCATGATTGGGTATATTGTGACTGCGTTGTTGGCAAATCTTGCGGATGTGGCTTTCAAGACGAGGAACGTGAAGACGATTGCTGCGACGATCTCAACGATAGATACAGAGTTGAAAGGAAAGAGGTGAAGAAAGAAGAGAAGAAAGAAGCTTTTGCTACTGATGTATCTGCTAGTAGTACCTCAATCAATCAGAGACAACTTTGTGTCTGCGTCCAAGCCTTTTGCTGTAGACCGTAAAGAGTACTAAAGACCTCTGTCCATCTTCCAGTGCCTACGATTAGAACTTAAAGCATGGAACCCTGAAGACCATCTCTGATACAACTATGTGAGTTTATGAATACTGACCGCAACAAAAGCAGAGAGAGAGAAAAAAATGAGTTTGACATTGCCTGTAATAACTGCGCTCAGGTGTTTAACAAAAACTGTACTTACGAGGCCTGAAATGCAGATCCCTGTGAATTCGCATTAGAAAAGATAAATGCAAATGTGTGACAGAAAATACCATCAAACTACATTGCAGGCTTCCTGTGGAACTAGAACTCTCATGTAAGAGAGTTTCAATGAATGTCTTGTAAAATCGAAGATTTGATTTGATTTTGATTTTAGGCACATCGGCACAATTTAGGCCATGTCGTGCCTGCAGTCCCTTAAGGACTACTCTCTCTCTCTCTACATAACAAGGGCTAAATTCTATACAGTTAAATCATTAAAATTAAGGTCTATTCACAGTTAAAATAGTAAAGGTAGTAAAAATTTAATAATTTGGTACAAATCTAATGTAAATAGTACATGTTCACAAATTCATAAATCAGATCTTCGTAGACAACCCCACTTCCCGGATAAAGTCCAGTACCTTCCCAGGGTCGACATTGTCGAATAGTGTTTTTAAGTTATTGGCTCTAAAATATTTCTCACTGACATCCTGGTATCTGGGGCAACCAACGAGGATATGTTCCACGGTGAGGCGAGAGTCACAGTACTCACAAAGTGGGGGCTCCTCTCTCTTCAGCACAAAAGAGTGCGTGATGTAGGTGTGGCCAATCCTAAGTCTGGACATGGCCGTGCTACCACGCCTTGTCAGACCCTTAGATGTGGGCCGCCACCTGACATCCGCCACAATCTGCCTGAGTTTATTGTGAGTCTCAGCCTCCCATCGGTTCTGTCACTCTCGATAGGTGGCAGAGGCAATACTTTGTCTCAGGTCCGAGCAGGGAATTTGGGTTCCTGACACCGCATGATTTAGGGCTCTCTTTGCTTCTCTGTCTGCGGCTTCGTTTCCCTCAATGCCCACATGGGAGGGGACCCTGATGAAGGTGACATCCCTATGGTCGGCTGTTATTTTGTCCAACAGCTTCAGGCTCTTATGTACCAATGGGATGTCAGTCTTCATCCGCCCCAAAGCTTGCAATGCAGATTTGGAGTCGGAGCAGATTATACATTTCCTCCTTTCTGATGCTTTAACGGCCATAAGTGCAAGCGATATTGCATGCAATTCGGACGTAAAGATGGAGCAGCCATCGGGGAGTCTACGGGAGATTGTTTTGTTCCGAAAGAAGCAGGCACACGCGACCTTTCCATTCATTTTGGATCCGTCTCTGTAGATGGTACCCCCAATCTCCGTAGCTCTGCTGCAGTTCCCTAAAGTGGACTTGTAGTATGCTTGGATCTGTATTTTCTTTTTTGAAATAAAGGAGGGATAAATTCAATTTGGGTTTATTCATTAGCCAAGGAGGATTCTGAGGGGTTTCTATTTTAGAGATTTGGTCAATGGGTGGGGTTAAATTTTGGATGGGTTCTCTCATTCGAAGGCCCAAAGGCTATATGACGTTAGGCCTTCGATTGTGACGTTCATCGAACAATGCCTCTGGGAACTACAAGTGACCACCACTACATATCTGTAAGTTGAGTTGCTAGCGTCAGCCATCATTAGGAAGGTGAAGCGACGGCCACGACATCGCTTCAAAAGAAGACTGACCACAGTGAAGATGACTTCGTCAAACCATTGCACCGTTATGAACCTCTTTCTTTTCGGGATGAAAAGCGCTAAGAAGGGGGCATGTTTAGTGCAGTAGGTGAGCATTGTTAGAGACTCGGAAGGATGTTGATATTGGAGAGAAGCAACGCAGTTTCGCCCAAGTCTAAAACTTACGAAGAGGCTGTACTCAAGGAAGACATTGTTAATATGTTTTGTAATGTCCTGTGAATAAACATCAGTCTCGTAAAGTTGCCTGGCTTTAATTTATAACAATACTTAGTTTAGTTTAAGCTTTATTTTAGTTAAACTTTTAAAATTTAGTTAAGTTCCCATCACTATCAGTTTCAGTTAGTCAGCTAGTACTAAATATTGTATATATAGAGATGTTATAAAAAGTACTACATACTAGATAATTTTTTTCCTTAATAAATATAATCTCACTTTGTTTTATGAGCTTTTTTAATTTTGGAAACCAGTATCTTTTAATCTTACAGGAACTAGACAGATGTTACTTATTAAAATGCGCGGAATTTTTTTTTTATCTCACTCTAACGCAGTGTTTCCCAAGCATTATCTTGGTTGGTTTCCTTACATAAACTAATTTAAAAAAAAAATAATATGCTTCGCTACTCTGAAATAGTTGGTATGTCTATATTTTGACTATTTCGACCGAGATTTTTTTTTTAATTGTCGCAATAGACATACACATTTCTGCCTCAACGTGGCACTCGGGGGTGGAAACGGGGGTAACTAGGCTAAATGAATGGCAATACAAAATTCCCGTGGGAGTGTCCAAGGGTACGCGAGAGTGAACCCATTGCACGGACGGAGTTGAAAGAGAGCTCTCACGACCCTGTCGATAATCCATGCGCCGTTCCTCAAAGGACCGTTACATTAATGGCGAGTTCCCCATGGTTAGGTTGGTATAACATAGGAAGATGGCGGAGGCTCCCGGTAAACTCGGTCCTTTGGCCATGTCTAGCCCATGCGTCCGGAGGCCAGTTTTGTCGGAAATAGCAATACTTTATATAGGCATTGACTTGGGTCTCTTCCAGACAGAACGGTGGTTCAGACAGGTTTTTTTTTTTTTTACTGTTTGACGCTCAAACAGGTTTTTAGCGGCCTTCGTAAGGAGAAAAAGCCGCTATTAGGTTTGTGCAAAATGTCCGTCTGTCACACTCAGATCTCGAAAACAAGAAGAGATATGAAAAATATTATTTCATCATTAAATGCGGCTTAAAAAGTTTAGGTGCAACGGCTACTTTTGGTTTTCTAAAAGCAAACCATTTAATTTATAAAATTAATTATGCAAGCGATTTTTTCATAAAAATACACCAATTCTAAAACAAAAACGTAAATGTAAGGGAGGCAATGCTACAATATGCTAACAGAGATGAATCCATTATTGCGTATTTTCAGTATCACGAAATTAAATATATTTATAAAATGAACAAGAAATGTTTACAACAAATATAAATAATAGTTAAAGGTGTTTTTTCTAGTCAACTAGCTGCTAAAATTAATAAAAAAAAAAAACATTTCTGTTTGTTTATAAAGGCTAATAATGCACTTTGTATGTAAATATCACGCACATTTTTTAAAATGGACTTTTTTATGCAGCGACTTTCGTGCAGTAGCGTAACGTCGCAACATGTTGTGGTTCTAAACCAATTCCTGAATCTTATTTAAAAAATCAGATATTATTTATTTTCGGTTTAGTGCCCCCATCCGAATAAAAGAAGCTTATTTTTGTGCGTTTTGTCTGTTGGTCGGTCTGTCCGTCACGATTAGATTAACAAATAACAATTAAGGCTGTTGTAAATCTGATTTAACCTTTAATTTTTCATTCATGAATATTGCAATAGTTTTAAGTATCTATAATAGATTGTTCCGGATGTTTTGTGAAAAACAAATCAATGCCAGCGAATATTTGTTTGCTCTTCTAACTTATATTAGATTTTATTTCCATGTTAAACGTTGCAATAAACACATGATCTTTAATACATTGTTCCGGTTTTTTAAGGTAAATAGCATATAAATGCTAAATAAAAATATCTATACGATTTATATTTCATTAACTATAAAGTTGTTCCGGATATTGTTTTTTTTATAAAATAAATTATGTCAAATGATTGTTTGAAATCGCATAATTGACTAATATTACACTTATATTCTTTGACATTACGTCCCTGTAGTTTATTTATCAATATCAATTGTTCCGAATTTTTAACATAAAACAAATTTATGTCAAATGACTTTATTATTTTTTTCAAAAATATCGACAATAGGTTGTTCAGGATTTTAAAATAAGAAAGTAATTTACTAGAAACGATTATTGAAAATCACTTTTTAGACCTATTTTACAGTTAATTTTCTTGCCGAAACATAATAAAAGTTGTTTAATCGGTAAAGAATGTTCCGGATTTTGTCTCGAAAACGAAATCGACCTACATTACCTTAATTTTCTTACAAATCGTCGCCAAAAATGTTCCGAATTTTATATGAAAAATCTAATAACGCTAATAAAAGTTTGAAATCCCTCTTTTAATAAATAAAGAAATAATTTTCTCATTTACAAAAATTGGTTGTTCCGGATTTTTTATGAAAAATATTTTAACTCTATTTATGTAAAATCGCACTTCTCTCTTACACTACATTTAAATTTCTAGCTAAAACGTTAGAAAATCTAATTATCGTTAATATTATATTCCGATTTTTAAGGAAAACAACTTCCTAACACCAAAGTATGGTTTGAAAATCTCTCCATAAGGCTATGGTACATGTAATGTTCATAAAAGACCATCTCACAAATTTAATTAACGGTATTTGATTAAAATGGAATTCTTATTTTCTCTCACTATAAATATATAAACATCCGGAACAATCTATTATAGAAACTTAAAACTAATGCGATGTTTCGGAAGGGAAATTAAATTTTAATCAGATTTTCAATAACTTTTAGTGTTTTTTTTTCTTCCTATTAACATGACGGACACACAGACTGACAGACAAAACAAAAAAAAAAGCGTCTTTAATTCTTTTATATATATGTTATATACATATTTAGTCTAACTAGCCCATCAAATGAAATGCTAAAAGAACTAACTCGGTGCACCGATGTCTATGAACCCTCGAGAAGCTGCTCGTATAGATGATATTTTTTAGACTTACTAGGACGTGTGACGTAATGGAATTTTTTCCCTTTGACGTCATATGTAATAAATTCTTTAAATGAAATGCTCAAACATCTCGGTATAGTAATGTTTATTAAACCTCGTAATGTGACTCGCATTTAAAAAAAACAATAGCTAGATTTAAATCTAATCTAGGTTTTTTTTTATACACTAGATCTAGAATTTTTTTTTACACTAGAGCTAGATTTTTAAAAACTAGATTTAGATTTAAGTTCTAATTAAAATCACTGTAGAATCTAGATCTAGAATTTCTTGGTCTAGTTTAGAATGTTTGTTGTTTTACATGTTTCGGATGTTCCTTCAGAGTTGTAGTCCAAACCTCCCTAAGGACGACGGGGGATGGGAGCGGGTAGGGTTTGAGCCTGGGACCATCGATGAATCCAAACGACAGTCCAGCGCGCAAACCGCACTACCAAACAGCCATGATTTAGACTAGATCAAGATCTATAATTTTAATTTCTAGACTTAAGTGTAGATTTTTATTTCTAAAGTCAAGATTGTCAATATGTCAATATTGCAATGTTATAAAATACTAAAACTAATGTACTATTTTAAAATTGAATATTGCAATTAGTCTATTAATTGATTATCTAGTGCGTTTTTTTTTTACATAAATCTTATCTAAATTACATCTACATTATTCCAAATATATATTTTATATCTAGATCTAGTAGATCTAGATATTGAGAGTGCTAAATTAGAAGTTTAATTTAGGTAGATCTACATCCTCATTCTAGTTCCATTGAAATGAAAATGCTCAATACCAAAGGATTATCTAAAATCGCTCTTCTGACATATTGTACATATCCGGTAGTTGTCACACCGTAATGTGTAGGTATATTATCAATAATAGGCTATTAGTTTGTAATCAATTTGTCATTGTGCGGTTTGCGCGCAGGACTGATTATCTCTACGGTCTTTGTTTCATACCCTGCTCGATGCCATCCTCCGTCGACCAGTGGGAGATTTTACATTAAAATTTTTTTTTAAAACGCCAAATGAATCTTTGAAACATTATTACTTTTAACAATCAAAACAAAATCACGTCTTGGATATTCCTTGCGAATATGCGGATCCGACAGGGATCCGTCTCCCACGGGGGCCGCCTCTGAGTTTGTGTGGCAACACAAACTCTCTGTGTAATCTTGTTTTTTTTTTAAACATGAGCTCGAAGAGCCTTCGGCTCAGCTCTTAGACGATCTAACGGTACGGCCCGCGAATTTTATGAAAGCATTTGCATTAGTTCTCCAATGGAACAGTTCGATTGGGACACTTTTTTTCCGAAATTCAAGTAATCTCTGCTTAAAAACACTCTGTTATTTAGTATATGTTGTCTTTTTTAGCGGCCCCCGAAAGGGGAAAAGACGCTATTAGTTTTGTGTGGCCCGTCTGTCCGTCCCGTTTAGATCTCAGAAACTAGAATAGAAAATGTAAATCGGACATCATGATATTTTAGACCATTCAAAGTTCTGATGCTACGGCTACTTTTTTTCTTTTTTGACAGTGAACCATCTAATTTTTAAAATTATATATGCTAGCAGATTTTTGAAAAAAATTACACTATTCAATGAAAAACTTCAGGGGATGTTACTTTTTTTAAAAGGTCATTGACTTCTTCATTAAATAAATCAAGCTTTATTCATAGATTCGCGCATTGGTACAAAACATTTGCATCTAAGGTCACAATGGTAAAAGTGTCAATGGATCATTATAAAATATATTTTTCATTTATTAACTAACTCATTGGATAGAATACTGATTCAAATGTTATTTTAAAAAAAGAATTTTGATACGAACCTCGTTTTATTTATATGTTTCAAAAATAACGGACTACTTTTATAGCGCGCAGTTTTGACATATCCTCACTACAGGGGCCTACACTTGATAGTCTAAATAAGACTAAATAGAGCCCAGATCTACATATATTCAGAATAAGCCGACAAACAGTAACATGCAAAGCCATAAATTGCGTAATTTGACCTAATTTTCCCAACTCTAACATCCACTTTTTATAAATTGGTCTGTTTTTAGTCGCCTTTATTTTCAGAAACTGGCATTCCTATACAAAGGAATAGGGAAACACGCTGAGCCATAAACTAAATAATTTGATATAGTTTCCCTAATTCTACGTCATCGACCTTGGTTGTCTGGGAGATACTGATCTCGAATATCTTCGAGATTGTGAAATTTAATAGCCCCTAAAACGCACATTAAATTGCTTATATCTAAATAATTACAAAGAATGTATGTATAATATTTCGTATGTTTTTTTAAGCATTATGAAACTAAAAAAAAAGTATTACACCGGTTTCCGCGTTTGACCCCAAAACTTCTTCAGTTGGTCTTTAAGTACCAGGTGACCGAGCTTCGCTCGTTTGAATAATTTGTTGAGGAAATGGGTTAGGGTTTAAATTTCCTTTTTTTAAAAGTAAATGAAGATTATTCTTATTGGCAATATTTCGAAACATTTAGTGAAAGACACAAACTCAGGCCAGTATTTATTCAATGCCATGAAGAACTGTGTTGGGTTGGCTTGGAACAAGAAGGCAAGTGTTTTTTTAATAATGCACATACTCCTACAAACAATTTTCTTTAAAAGTTCAAGGTATATGTATATAAATGAGAAAGAAATTCTCAACTCATTGGCCACAAGGGGAAAACTCGAGGTCGCCCGTTTGAAAATGTTTCATTATCGAAAAATTAATTTAGGCTACAATGTTTTATGAATGAAAATTTTCCCTGACGTGAAAGGGAAAAAACACCGCTAGCGTCACTAGTGTTAATAGTTGATATGTAAGTTATAGCCCTTAGTCATACGACAGCATGATGAGGCAGGCGAGGGCTCTGATTTTCTGGCCAGGAATGACTGCAGAAATCAAACAGATGTCCGACTAGTGCACTGCCTGCCAAGAGAATAAGCCAAGCAATCAAAGAGAAACGTTGTGGCCACATTATGAAGGGAAAGGACCTTGGGAAAAAGTTGGAACAGACTTAATGGAGATCCAAGGGAGAACATAATTGATCACAGTTGACTATTTCTCAAATTGGATCGAAGCTGACTTATTAACAACATCAACCTCAACCGAGGTGATTAGAAAACTGAAAGCTCACTTTGCCAGATTCGGAGTCCCTAAAGTCCTAATCTCTGACTGTGGGCCTCAATACACGTCTCACGAATTCGCCGTATTCACTAACAGATGGAACATATCGCACATCAGGTCCGATCCCGGACACCCCAAAGCCAACGGAAAAGCAGAGGCCGCAGTAAAAGCAATCAAAAACATGATGAGAAAGACCATCGGAACCGGAGATGATCAATACGAAGCCCTGCTGGAACTTCGCAACACTCCCAAACAGGACTGTGGCTATAGCCCGGCCCAGTTGTGTTTGAACAGAGTACCACGGTCACTACTACCCCTGACTAAAGCCCTTGAGCCTGAAAGCTACACAGAAGGCCTGGGGGCGAAAGCCCGTCACAGGTACACCATAAAAAAACACTATGATAAAAGAGCAAGAGACCTGCCCCGGCTGAGTGTGGACCAAAACGTTTACTTCCAGAGTCCGGGAAACAATGATTGGCGGCCTGGCAAAATCATTATGAGAAACAGTGAGCGGTCCTACACCGTGAATGGAACAACGGGCGGTACCTACGTTAGGAACAGAGTGCACATCCGGCCCAGGAATGTCCCTTACTCAGACATCTTTTCAGATGACGAAACGGCAACCCATGAGGCACCACTAGATGCCTCATCCACAGACTTAACACCCGCTTTAGAGTCCAGCGCCGGCCCTGATGGGATCCCACCCTTAGCTCACGGAGCAGAGCCTAGCGTGAGAAGGAGTGGGTGAACGAGAGCCACTCCTACGTGGCACAAGGACTATGACATGGGCAAGTGGTGACAACCCCCTCAAGTTTTGTGGCTTTTTTTTTTTTTTTTTATCTTACATTTTTTGCTAGATCTGCATAGCCTTTAATATTGATGTATATTATGTTCTACGTATATTGTATGTTATACTCATATTTATAATGTTGTGTACATACCAATGTTGTCTGTTGACAATGTTAAGAGTTGATATGTAAGTTATAGCCCTTAGTCATTGTGAGTTATGCGTCTTTTGTTGTGAACATTTTCTTCCTGCCTAAGATGGCGTCCTTCTGTGATGAATAAAAGTGTTCGGCCCAACTACGACAATTGTTGCCTCAATTCCTCTGGACATACTTAACTAGGCTTAAAGCAGTAAATCAAAATATTTTTTGCAACCATGAACAATGTTAATGAATCAATAGACCTAATTAAACATTTGCGTATACATATGCAAACCCATAGTTCCATAATAAACTAATCTACTAAGTGTTTGTATGAGTGTGCATAATTAAAATACAAAATAAAAAGCAATGAATAGTTATTAATTGCATTATAATTATTGAATAACTTTTTTTTTACAGTTCAACTTTCATGCCTATAACCCTATAGCATTAACAGAGCGATACGTTCCGATCTCTATGTTGGGTAGGGGAACATGTTACCTTGATGCCTTTATACAAGCCTTGTCTTCGAGTCCGATGATTAAGGAGGAATGCAGTATTTTACGTGGCTACTTAGCGCTAGCTGCGACACACATAGTTTGCCACATCCAACGCAAACATAATCATTATATGCCGGTGGTCGATTTAGATTCTCTTTTCGCCGTCTACGTCTGTCTTTGGCAGTAGATTTTCTTTTGTGTATCCCGCGGCCTTTATACAAACTCTCCAGCTTTCTCGTTCTGAAGCCGCCTGCAGTCGGATTCCCTCTGCTACGTCACAACAGGGCTCTTACTCAGAGTTGGAGGTGTGTTTCACGGCTGTGTTTTCTGGGCGTAGGTCTTTGTCAGCCGAATGGGCACTTGGTGAGGGCCAACATAATTGGTTTCGCCTGGTTGAAGGTACATCGATTTCTTGCCTTGTACTCCTGCTAGGCAATCTCCTGTGATAGGCCTTGATTTTGTTGTGTATTATGACAGTCTGACTTGGCTTCGACAGATCACTCAATTTCTTGTAAGAGTGTATTAGATGCGTTTAAACTACTTATGAACAAGAACTATACATTAACAAGATGTAAGGTTAGATACTTGAATGCATAAAGGCCGCAATCCAGTCTTTGTCCGTAATAAGATGTTGTCACCTTGAATTCCTAACACCAACTGACTAATAATAACATAAATAAACTAAAACCCACTAATCCGTGATGTCACTAAATGTCTAAAAATCCTTCAACTATGGTGCGTGTACTAAGTATCTAACACTCCTGTTTCCTCACAGTGCAGTCTTTGAAGTAGGCTGATTGGCAAACATGACCGTTTGGGCATTTGAACTGGGCTGTGCAGCCCTGTCCTCGTGACCCTCCAAAATACATCTGGCATACAGTGTTCTTCTTACAGACTTCTGCGCCGTGTCCGTAAACCTGGCACTTTAAGCAACTCACGAGGTTAGGTATCCTGCCTTCACATACTCTGGCAGTGTCCCAGTTTCGAATGTGAGGATAATAGTGGCGGTTTTGACCTCTTTACCATCACTAAGCCTGGTAATGCTTCAAGCATGGGAGACACCTTCAATTCCTTCCACTATTTCATTGTCGGAACATTTCAGTAGGTCTCTAGAGCTGATTACACCTCTGTTGACTCTTGTGTGGCATGACTTCCACATGGAGATCACAGAGTCACCTGCATTGTTAAAGGCCATCAGAGTTTAACTTGCTATCAACTTCCATGAGAAGTTCTGATGATTTCTGAAGCTTTGACACGCGTTTGGGCTCTCCCACTGCTACCTTCAGTCCCTTGTAGATGAGTAAAGGGATCATCTTTGTCAGGCTATTGAGGTCGATGACCCATGCTGGTAGCTCAGCGTGACAAGCGGTTTGACACAGCGCGGGCCATTTGGGCTCTGGTCTAGAGGAATTTAGAGACAAAGTATAGTGTTGTAGTAAGTTAAACTCGGATAGGCTCCTACTCAAATACCAAGTTCTCTTTATTCCCCCTTACCCGTCACACTCCAAGGCAAACGGAATAATCTTTATAGAGTTTTTTTTAAATAAAGGAGACAGAGAGGAATTAAACAATTTTCGGCACAAAACAGGTGGTGTAGAATAACTGATTTCTGTACTTAGCGATAACATCAACACAGTTAACAAAAACTTTTTAATGAAGTTGGGAAGAGTCATTTGCTTTTTTAAAATTCAGCCTATAGCCTCAATGCTATATTCATTTCAATTGTTAAAAATTTTAGATTTTTTTTTATAATAAATTAAGATTTTTAAAAATCTAATTGTCCGTATAATTAAATAATTATTTAGGCTGAATTAGAAAACGAAGCTAAGAAAATACTTGAAACATTTTTTTTCCTTGGCCAGGAAAAAAATTTCTGTTTAATGAAAAAAATTTTTTATTATGTGCAGTGGAACCTACAGTAGGGTTTCTCATTACATTTTTCATTTTAGGGACATCAGAGTTACAAACTGACTTTCAGCTTTGCTTACAAATATGCAGTAGACCAACAGCCTGCAACATTCAAATAAGAAAAATTGAAAGTTGGCTTTTAGAAACAAAACTTTTATTCACTATTTTAAACTCCAACTATGCTATGGTGTTAAGTAATAATTAGTTTCTAGCAAATATTTAGTTTCTAACATAAATTTAATCATTAAAAATATCAGTAACAAAGAATGGAAAGATCATTCAAAATTCCTAATGAACTGTATGCACACATCTAAAAAAAAAACAAATGCTAGGAGGTGGATATGAAAGGTCCACATCCAATAAGAAGGTTTCGTCTAGTAAAGTGAAGAGCCATAACTGTTGTTGTTTTGGTAAAAAATGTAGCTAGTAACAACGATGGACTGTCATTTCTGTAGAGAAGATAAGAGTACAATACAATTAGTTTAGTTATATGAAAAAAGACTTTATTAAATATTAATTTCTCAATTGTTTAATAATAATAATAATAATAATGTTACGAATCTCACTATCCAGGCTCTCTGCAAACTGCACCATACACCACCAACTTAAAGAACTTGACAAGTCAGGGCTCCAAAATAATATAAAGGTTTAATGTCCATAAATAACAGCCAATACTGTACAATTGGCAGCACGTAGAACAGTACAAATAGCTCGGCGATAACAAATATCTCTCCGATAACACCGTTCCGCCGTATCAAGTCTTGCACTGGCCTCTCCGTCTCGTTCCGGGCTTGCACTGGGTTCAACAGTTCGGGACTGACTTCACACACCTGGGCTCGTTGTGTCGGACTCGATCACAGACCAAGATCAAGACGCCGTTCGTCTCAACTGTACCTGACAGTACTCCGCACTGAACCGTCGTAATGCTCCGTACAGAACCACACCGTTGAACTGTGCTGTAGTCGACCGTGTTCGGAACTCCTGTCGTGAACCCGCTTTCTGAACCGTCTTGACTGCGTCACCTCCGCTCTTATATAGGGTCCATACTGAACTTCTCGAACCGGACAGAACGCCGCTCGACGTTTCTTGGTGGTCAGATGACTGCAACTCTCGTGATGCTCCTGAGCTCTGTTCACGACGGCGATTCTTCCCGAAACCCTCTTGTTGACACTTGTCTCGGCTGACCGTCGTAACTCGTCACGGTTGACCGCTCGTCTAGTGCTGGCCTGGGGCGATTTGCGTCGGCTGACTACACTCACACCACTACCCCCATCTGTGCCACCACCAGGTTTATAACAATAATAATCTTTTATTGTCCGTACGGAAATTTGTCGTACAATTTGTGCATTACACCAAACAAAAAACATTATAATTTAGAACTATAACAAACCAAAATGTACATTCACATCAGACTCACACATAATTTACATGCGATACATGCAGATTGTTTCTATTTAATGATTTGATTGCCAGGGGAACAAAAGAGTGTTTGTGTCTATTTGTCTTTGCTATCGGTGTCTTGTATCTCTTTTGTGATGGTAAAATCACAAAATCCTGACCCAAAGGGGGATTTTTTATTTCTAGAATCTTTTTAGCTTTATTATAGGTGTTTGTCTCAAACAGCTGCCCAAATGGGATTTGTTTTTTTGCCAATGATTTTACCAGCAGCATTTAGCATTCTATAAAGTTTATTTTTATTTTTAATACTCAGATTGCCATACCAGGCAGTGACACTAAAGCTTAAAATATTGCAAATGTGAGCGTGATAAAACATAGCCAAGGCCTTTTTGCTAACATTAAACGAGGACAGTTTTCTCAGTAATCGTAATCTTTGCTCCCCTTTTTTGCTGATATAATCAGTATTTACAGTAAAATTTAGTTTATTGTCTAGGATAGTACCTAGGTATTTAAAAGTTTGCACTATTTCAATAGTCTCTCCAGCTACAGAAACAATATAATTTTCCTTCTTTTCCCTACGAAAATCGATTATCATTTCTTTGTTGTTTTTTTTTACATTTAATAATAAAAAATTATCTTTACAGTATTTTTCAATGTGTTCTATTTCTCTGAAATACTCATTTACGCCTGAGCTCTTTGAGAGCAGGGCAAGAAGAGCCGCATCATCAGCGAAATTTGTGAAGGAGCAAAAAGGACTATCGGATTGAAAATCATTGTGGTGCATATCAGTTATTTTCTTTCAAGGCTAATTTAAAACAATCATGCTATAGAGGAATCAAGATAATCTGAATTCAATTTGATTTGGTGTATTAGGATTTGCTTCATTTTATTTTTTCTTTGGCCTTATTGAAAAAAAAAGTTACAAGTACAGGAAAATATGTCTTGATCCTAGGCTTTATTGTAGAAGAATGACAAAACAGTTCACAATAACACAGTACACACACACAAGCTGACCTGGAAACAACGACATTTTGATACACCAGCACAGATCAGTTAACAATACACAACAAGAGACATAAATACACAACATTCACCCCACGTTTAGTTTCTTTTTGCTCTACTTCTGAGATTATACGAGTACTGTACAGGCGTATCTCTGGCAAGTAATTTTTGTTCATTTTTAAATGGTGTTTTCCTCTGCTCTTAAAGCAAATGGAACCACGTTCTCTGCAGATGTCTCCATGTCCTTAGAGGCTACCAAGTATTGGGAGACACTCGGCGAAGTCTTTGTGTTACCAGGAGCCAATTGATGAGAGATCTCAGAAGATTTCTCAGCGTCTCTCTGGAACTCATGGGTATCCTGCCTTCACATACTCTTGCGGTGTCCTAGTTCCGAATGTGAGGATAATAGTGGTGGTTTTGACCTCCTCACCATCCTTACGCCTGGTAATGCGCTGGGCATGGGTGACTCCTTCAATTCCCTCCACTATTTCCATCTCTGCTGTTGTTTAGACTCCTCTGTGGCATGACATCCACGTGGAGATCACAGAGTCTCCTGCATCGTAGAAGCCTATCAGAGTGAAGCTTGTTATCAACTTCTACAAGTAGTTCAGATGCTTTGTGAATCTTAGACACACTTTTGGACTCTCACACTACTGCCTTAAGTCCCTTGTTAAATGTTTTGTTAAATGTTTTACATGTTTTGGATGTTCCTTCAGAGTTGAAGATAGTTTACTTCCTAGCCCAAACCTAGCGCAGGACAATGGGAGTGGGCAGGATTGAACCATCGATAAATCCAAATGACAGTCCACCGCTCAATCCGCACGACCAGGCAGCCATTGTAGATGAGGAAAAGGCTCATCTTTGTCAGGTTTTTCCCCAACAAGGGTACAAGCCACTCAGGTGTCCAGAATGACCTCGTCAGGGCTGCACAGGTACTATACTCAGCTGCTGCACAGGTACTATACTCAGCTGCTGCATTGGGCATGTGTCCCATGTTGGTAGCTCAGCGTGACCAGCCGATTGACCCAGAACAGGCCATCTGGGCCTCAGGTCTTGAGGAACTTAGAGCCAAAGTACTGTATTGTTGTAACTTATCCTCAGATAGGTACCTACTTAAATACTAGAATCTCTTTATTCCCCCTTACCTGTCACAGTCCAAGGCAAATAGACTAATCTAGAGAAGTAGGGAGATTTTTAAAGATAAGGAGACAGAGTGATGGGTAATAAAAGCAGACTGAGGAAAAGAGGAGGCAGATACAATGATAGAAAAAAAGTAGGGCACTTTTGAACGCAGTTTAACATGTCTCGGGACGAATAAATAAAGATAGACTCACATTGTAACATTACTAGGAATACTTGTATCTGTTTCTGTGTCTTGTTCAGAAAAAATTTTCTGCATGTCCCAAAGTCTAATACTGTCATCAAGACCACCTAGAATAAAAACAAAACTGCTTTGCAAAGGAATAATGAGCAAAACGTGTGCCTGGGGCAAGATAATTTATTGGCGCCTCCCTTCCTTTTCCATAAACATCACATAGAAAAATAGGCTTATAAAAATGTGTTTAATAATAATATAATACAAAAAAACTTAGAATGTAACTAAAATATCTACAATTATTTTACTTCTAATTTTACATGCTAATAAGAACTTGGATACTCCATGATGTTTCTGAATTTTTAAAGCGATTTTCTAAAATTCAATCATGAATCTGTAGAAAAAATGTATTTGCAACTAATATTAACTTGCAGAAAATATATGATTATACAAAATCTTCCTCTACATCAGTGGTTCCCAAACTTTTTTGTCTGGTAGACCCTTTGCCATGTTTTCTGGTTTTCGGTAGACCCCCTACTTAACTTGTATTGGATTTTTGCAAATTTATCCAAAAAATTTTTAAAGCAAATTTCTAACTGTAGTGGGTTAAAGAGTGACAAAGAAATAACTACACATGAAGTTATAGAGATATATTTTTTATTGATAAAATTTAAATTTAAACTGATTAAAATAACAATTTATTATTTTTTTTTGCACATCTATTATCCGTTGCTACGGACAAATGTTTCATATAGGATTTTTTTTGTTCTATGAAGTAGTCTTTCAAACATTATATATTATTCAATCAATTTATTAATTTGCCATATGTATCATTGTAAAAGTTTTCGCAAAGAGCAGTTTCTAGTGTATTTCTTGATCTTTCACGTGTGACTCAAATATTGTTGCGCAGAACTGTTTTCACTAACAGAAGGGGTGAAGGTGAGTACCTAGTGAACACCTAAACCAGTCAGCTTTGGGCAGGAAGGGCTCATTAGACTTGGCTTGCAGCCCACCTAGCAGAAGGAAAACTGAATTCAAACTGTGCTGCCTAGCAGCTATACCCGAACATTGGAAAGGTTTCGTGGGTCAACCCTCTTAAAAATAAGGAGCCGGCCACCCTTAGGCAGTTTGCAACACACAGCGCTACACCCTTCCAGAGTCTGCGACGCAGATGATCCCAAACTGTATGTCGTTTGCAAAGAATTACATAAGAAGCTTTTAATTTTATAACTCATGCCACAGATGGGACCTTGAACTGTATTGTTGCTTTAAGAAATTCGTTTAATATTATCAGATGTAGGTTTTTGTAAAACAGTTTTTAAAACTACAACGGTTGGTAAAATCAATGTTTAGTGTTTTCCGTATTTTGATATAAGTAAAGAGATATTGTACAACTCCCGCAAACCATCATCTTCTCTAAATGATGTCGAAAGAGATTTTGTGGGTCTATTCTTTATATTTGAGTGTTCTTAAGTTTATCAAATCTATTTTGTTATGGTTAAATTGTCTCAAATGATCTTTCTGCGTCATTGGTTTCTTATCGTTATAAAAAGGCTATTAGGCAACCGCTAGTATGACGAGGAAAGAATAAATACCAATTTTAAAATAATCAATGCTGTACAGTCTACATTCTTTTTGTTAAACATTAGTTACATGTAAACAAAATTAAGCTAGTTAAATATAATAATAATAATAATAATCTTTATTGTCCGTATGGAAATTTGTCTTACAATTTGTGCATTACACCAAACAAAAAACATTATAACTATAAGAAACCGAAGTGTACTTTCACACCAAACTCACTCATAATAATTTACATGTGACAAAGTTTATATCAGATTGTTCTTATTTAATGATTTGATTGCCAGGGGAACAAAAAAGTGTTTGTGTCTGTTTGTCTTTGCTATCGGTGTCTTGTATATCTTTTATGATGGTAAAATAACAAAATCCTGACACAAAGGGTGATTCTTTACTTCGAGGATCTTGTTAGCTTTTTTATAGATGTTTGTCTCAAACAACTGCCCAAATAGGTTTTGTTTTTGCCACTGATTTTACCAGCAGCATTTAGGATTCTATAAAGTTTATTTTTGTTTTTAATGCTCCGATTGCCAAACCAGGCAGTGATATTGAAATTAAATATAACAATTTTTCGTTTGAATAGCAGGATAAAAGTTTAAAGGATTAACTCGGGTACAAATCAACATATCATAAATTAGTGTATAAAAGAATTACATTAAATTGATGTTAAATTAAAGTCACGACCTGTTTAAAAGAAATACATTATCGTAGACCCCCGTGGACATCTCATAGACCCCCAATTTATGTTTTCCCTTTCGTAGACCCCTTGGAAGTCTTTGTAGACCCCTGGGGGTCTATATAGACCACTTTGGGAATCACTGCTCTACATGGATATAAAAAGGAATGTAAAATTTGCTACAGAAGGATCCTAGGTATCACATTTAAAGACCGCATCACAAACAAAGAGATTAGAGACAGGTTTACCACAGCGATTGGACCCCACCATGGCCTGCTAACTATTGTAAAAAAACAAACAAACCCAAATTAAAATTATTTGATTTGATTTTAGGCACAATTTAGGCCATGTCGTGCCTGCATTCCCTTAAGAACTACTCTCTCTCTACATAACAATGGCTAAATTCTATACAGTTAAATCATTAATCAAGGTCTATTCACAGTTAAAATAGTAAAGGTAGTAAAAATTTAATAATTTGGTACAAATCTAATGTAAATAGTACATGTTCACACATTCATAAATCAGATCTTCGTAGACAACCCCACTTCCCGGATAAAGCCCAGTACCTTCCCAGGGTCGACATTGTCGAATAGTGTTTTTAAGTTATTGGCTCTAAAATATTTCTCCCTGACATCCTGGTATCTGGGGCAACCAACGAGGATATGTTCCACGGTGAGGCGAGAGTCACAGTACTCACAAAGTGGGGGCTCCTCTCTCTTCAGCACAAAAGAGTGCGTGATGTAGGTGTGGCCTTGTCAGACCCTTAGATGTGGGCCGCCACCTGACATCCGCCACAATCTGCCTGAGTTTATTGTGAGTCTCAGTCTCCCATCGGTCCTGCCACTCTCTATAGGTGGCAGAGGCAATACTTTGTCTCAGGTCCGAGCAGGGAATTTGGGTTCCTGACACCGCATGATTTAGGGCTCTCTTTGCTTCTCTGTCTGCGGCTTCGTTTCCCTCAATGCCCACATGGGAGGGGACCCAGATGAAGGTGACATCCCTATGGTCGGCTGTTATTTGGTCCAACAGCTTCAGGCTCTTATGTACCAATGGGATGTCAGTCTTCATCCGCCCCAAAGCTTGCAATGCAGATTTGGAGTCGGAGCAGATTATACATTTCCTCCTTTCTGATGCTTTAACGGCCATAAGTGCAAGCGATATTGCATGCAATTCGGACGTAAAGATGGAGCAGCCATCGGGGAGTCTACGGGAGATTGTTTTGTTCCGAAAGAAGCAGGCACACGCGACCTTTCCATTCATTTTGGATCCGTCTGTGTAGATGGTGCCCCCAATCTCCGTAGCTCTCCTGCAGTTCCCTAAAGTGGACTTGTAGTATGCTTGGGTCTGTATTTTCTTTTTTGAAATTAAGGAGGGATAAATTTAATTTGGGTTTATTCATTAGCCAAGGAGGATTCTGAGGGGTTTCTATTTTAGAGATTTGGTCAATGGGTGGGATTAAATTTTGGATGGGTTCTCTCATTCGAAGGCCCAACGGCTGTATGATTTCTTCTTTACTTTTGAGTCTTCTGTCCTGAAGGCTTTCTAAATTTAGTGATTTTATTAAAGGTGTTACTCTAGTCAAATGTGAATATTCGTTAGTTATAAATCTCACTGCTCTATTTTGTGTCTGTTCCAGTTTCTTAATGTTTTCTTGAGTTGAGGGGTCCCAAACAGAGGATGCATATTCTATTATTGGCCTAACCAAGGTTAAATAACATTTTAGTTTTATGTTCTTATTTGATTTATAGAAATTTCTTTTAATAAATCCTTCAATGCCCTCCACTATTTCCTTCTCGGAACATTCCAGCAGGTCTCTAGAGCTGATAACACCTCTGCTGGTGTTCAAACTCTTGCGTAGCATGAGTTCCACTTGGAGATCAGATTCTCCTGCATCGTAAAAGTCCATCAGAGTGTATCTTGCTATCAACTTCTACTAGAAGTTCCAAAGACATGTGTAGCTTAGACACACTCTTGGGCTCTCCCACTACTGACTTAAGTCCCTTGTAGATGACAAAAGGGCTCATCTTTGTCAGACTTTTCCCCTCCTCTGTGCACTTAACCACCAGAAATGATGACCAAGTAGCACAGCTTTTTGTGGCCTCCTCCTTTTTATCCTCCATACAGCGTCTCTTGCCCAGACATAGGTCTGGGGCAAGTAGTTTTTTTGGTGTTTTCTTATCCAAAGGTGTTCTTATTAGTTCGGCACCTGTGCTCCCCACCCGCCATCGAGTCCAACAAGGGGACGGGCCATTCGGATGTCCAGAATGAGCCCGCCAGGGCTACTAAGGTGCTATACTCAGTCAGCTGCTGCATCGGACATGTGTCCGATACAGCAGCTCCCTGATTGACCCTCCAGCCACCGCCCTCCAGCATAGGTCGAAGACCTTTGCTGGTAGCTCGGCATGACCAGCCGGTTGACCCAGAGCGGGCCATCTGGGCCTCAGGTCTAGGGGAACTTGGAGCCAAAGTATTGTGTTGTGGTGGTTTATCCTCAGATAGCCACCACTCAGACACCAGGATCTCTTTATCCCCTCTTACCCATCGCAGTCCACGGCAAACGGACTGGTCTAGGACGTAGTGAGATTTTAAAGATAAGGAGACAGAGTGATGATCAATGAAGGCAGACCGAGGAAAAGAGGAGGCAGACACAGTGATAGAAAAGAAGTAGGGCACTTTTGAGCTCCAAAAGTGCTAAGGAAAGAGGAGCGCAGTTTAACGTCATGTCTCGGGAAGAACTAAACTAAAACTCTTTAACCATATTACAAGGTCTTCAGAGCTCACAAAGACCTTCCTTCAGGGAACAGTACCAAAAGAAAAATAAGAGGCAGACAAAGAAAGCGATGGGAAGACAACATAAAAGAATGGATCCTATTGAAAGAAGTTCTAACTAAGGCAAAAAGACGGTCAACAAATCTTGCATGGTGCCTCAACAGTCCAAAAACTAAGGCATATGTAAAGGTAAAGACAAATAAAATTAGAAACTTTTTTTGACTTGACCTCATCGAGAGCAAATGTCTTTAGCTATGTAGATATTGTTTTACAAACAGAATGTTTTAACAAGGAATAGTTTTAGGTGACTTATTGAAATACACGCTAAAGATGTATTCACAATTTTAGAAAAAAAAAATTTCGGTCACAATGACAATGTCTTCTTTTCAGAAGATTAATTATAAATGCAGTGTTTCACATGGTTACACAGACACAGATGTGTTCTGCATATTTTCCTGCATCTGATGCAGACAAAGCCTTTGTCCATTAGGGGTCTATTAACTTTTCTTTACGCCTTCTGCGCCTGTCTTATACAAAGTCTTTAAATGTATGTCCCACGACCTTTGTGACAGCTCTCTGTCTCTTTCAGAGAAAATCTGTCAGCCACTTTCCTTTATGCCAGTGAGAGCGAAATGGCGCCTAAATTGATCTTTATAGCGTTTACGGGGGTATCTCTGTTACGCCTAAAGAGTGGTTTTGGCCTGGACAAACCATATTCCACTATAAAAATAACAAGTGCAGACTGGATGTCTAACAGTATTTAACAAAACCTATGTAATCATATTTCATTACTAAACTGTAGATCACACTAGTAGGATGATGATACCCTGATGTTAGATTACATAACTGCATTAAATAAAGAATAATGTTTAAAAAGCAATGTTTGTAATTAGTGCACAATTAATGTTCAAATTTAGTAGGAGTTACTCTAGCTAAATAAGCTCCAATCTTTGTAATATTTTTCAATTATTTCTCACATTGTAAAATCAAGATTGATATCTTTTTCTTAAGAAGAACACAGTCCTAAATTAATGTTTCTCATATTTTAATAATGGCTTACTCTCCAACTTCCTCCACCCAAAACAAAAAATATGTTTGCCTCACCCCCTTATCCAGTAATAGGTCTGTAAGCATCAGGATCAAGCTATTTTCTGCATTATCTTTTGGTCTATACCACACTGTACTCTTAGAAAGAAAAGTGCGTCAAGTGAAGCTTGGGACAGGTTGCTACTGAATTGTAAGATATATTCTAGGCATTTGAGAATGCACATTCGCACATGGTGCTCAAAAAGATGTTTTATGGCGTGCCTAAGTGTTGCCGTAAAAAGTGTCTACTAAACGATGGTACGCACCACTAGGAAGAAATTTAACATATCTCATGTAAGTTTCACATTAGAACCTATAAAAGATCTTTATGAATTGATCTTGTTACAGGCGCATCTCACAAAAACAATATGAAAAGTCCTAATTTGTAGATGAAACGACTTCACTTAATGTAATAATTTTTTTAAGCATTGATTATTACATCCTTTTCACTTGACTAATACTCAAGTCTGGATTTTTAACTAAAACAGTTTTTTGTTCTTAAAAAAAATAAAAATAACACCATCTTCGCACCCTTTGTCAGCCCCCTAGTAGGTGTGTTTGGGGGTAGCTATTGGGTTAAGGGCATAAAATAACACAAATACTGATTGGGTTCAAAGAATTAAGTGGCAAGAGACAAATCCTTTGAGTGCTTTAGAGACCATCAATTTCTGATTTACTCTTGATAGCATAGAAGAACACTTAGCCAGCATCTGGCTTCCAAAAAGCTGAAGAATATTTGAAAGATTATCTATCCTTGGAGAAAAGAGTAGAGTGTGAAAAAATATTTGTTACAGCAGTGCCTATGTATCCACATAAAATTATATAATTTTCCACAAGCTTCACTTTTGACATTTTGACTCCTTCAAAAAAAAAAATCATGATATCAGAGTATCCTACAAAATACTAAAAAACTTACACAAAAGTGAAAAAAAAACATCATCGAATGTTCTTACCAGAAGCCAACATTGTGCCATCTCTACTAAAACAAAGACAGCACACAATATTGGTGTGACCTTTCAAAACAGCCACAACAGCCCCTGATGCTAGATCCCAAACAAGAACTAGCCTGTCTGCTCCTGGAAAAATAAATTTGTATGGGTCATTAGAAATTATAGAAAATCTTAGTTTTCAAATGAATAAACAATTAAAATAAATTTACATCATTTTATCTTTGTCAAAGGAAAAACTATCCTATGCATTTTTTTGAAGGAACTAGTTTAGTACCATGTTTTGCAGCGGCACTCATGCTACTGCACCAAAGTCGCTGTATAAAAAGTCCATTTTAAAAAATGTGCGTGATATTTACATACAAAGTGCATTCTTAGTCTTTTTAAACAAATATAATTGTTTTCTTTTAATTTTAGCAGCTAATTGACCAGAAAAAACACAGTTAACTAATATTTATATTTGTTGTGAACATTTCTTGTACATTTTATAAATATATTTGACTTAGTGATACTGAAAATACACAAAAAATTATCTTTCTTTGTTAACATAGTGTAACATTATCTCCCTTACATTTATGTATTGTTTTAGAATTGATGTATCTTTCTTTGCTTGCATAATTAATTTTTTGAGATCTGACAGACGAATATTTTTGCACAAACCTTATAGTGGCTTTTCCCCTTACAGGGGCCGCTAGAAAAAAACAGTTATGACCTGAATTCGAACTCTTGGCTTGAGCCTTCTCAGGCCAACACGGTACCGGTAACCACACTGCTAGTGGAGAGTACTATGAACTTGGAAAAATGTGTAGTTATCTTTTGGTTTTATAGTCTTGTCCTATTTTTAATGTTGTGTTCACTATGAATCAAACAACGAGCTATAAAGGTGACTAATTCAGCTTATACCGCCACTTCAGTCAAAAATACCATATTATATAACTAACTAGGTAAATTTTTAAAATTGATTCTTGTGTTGTCAGGTAAAAGAAATAATGTTGCCAAATTTCAGCTTGATCTTAGATTGGGTGTGGGAGAAATAACTTGCACAAACTTTTTATCAGGCAGAGTGAGAATGCACTTTGTAAGTTTGTAGAAAAAAGCTTACCACCGCCAGCTAAATATCTTCCATCTGGACTAAACTGCAAGCAGTGAACTGTGTTCTATAATTGATAAACAAAAAAAATAATTTTTATAATTTGTTTTAAAATGCCATGTCCATTTAAATATATGTTATGGCAAGAGCCCAAAACCAGGAATGGCAGGCCATTCATAATTAGGCCATCCATTTAGCAAAATGGCTAGGGATGATTGGCCAAAGTCGGCAGGAAATAGTCTTTTGCAGATTTTGATTGTATTTATTAAAATACCTTAATGATAATCACACGATATACTAACAAATCCGACAAAATAGTGTATTATAGAAAATGATAAATTCTATCTTTACTTATTTCAACAAGTTGAATATATATGGCATTTCGAATTACACAGCAGATGGTTATTTTTAATACATTTAAATCTGCATCTGTAATTAGGTATAACCTTGGAAGGCGGTCAGTGATTTTAGAGACATGATGGTACAAATTATCTATAAGAACTTTAATAATTTTGTTACCTAGCATTGATTGATATAATTATGTCTGTTGATAAAATGTTATACTATTATCTATGCTTGTACATATGGGGCACAGTTGGAGACCAAGATGGCTGAAGAAGAACTTCTTTATTTACTTTAAGTGTAATTTTCAATTATATGACTTATTTTAATGTAGTGGCAGGATGACAAAGTAAATAAAGGTAAACACTCGAGCAAACAGTAGAAACTTAAAGGCATACATTTTTTAAAAATTGCTAAAATGACAAGAAACTAATGCATTTAAAACTATTTTAAAAACCAGAAATAAAAAAAATATAGTAATATGTAAAACATTAGTTTGGAATTGAACATTTGGAACTGTAATTAAGAATTCAAATTTAAAAAAAAAATAATTTTATGCATTTTTTAAAATACTTTTTAGTGCATTCTAAGTGTTGTTTTCTTTTATCTTTATCTTATGTAATAAAGACGTTACTTCAAAAAGAAGATGATTATGTCCTACGCGTCATGCATATTAACCAATGACTAAAATTCTGCCAAATCACTGGTTTTCCTGGCTAGATCAGGCAACCCATTCCATGCTCTAATAGCACTAGGGAAGAAGGAGTATTTGTACAAATTTGTCATAGCATATGGGACGAGGAATGTGCCTTTATCTTTGTGTCTTTCAGAGTATTTTATTAAATTTTGTTTTTGTATTTGAAGATTATGGTTCAGTGTTTTATGTATGATTGCTACTTTACTTTTGAGCCTTCTGTCCTGAAGGCTTTCTAAATTTAGTGATTTTACTAAAGGTGTTACTCTAGTCAAATGTGAATATTTGTTTGTTATGAATCTCACTGCTCTATTTTGTGTCTGTTCCAGTTTCTTAATGTTTTCTTGAGTTGAGGGGTCCCAAACAGAGGATGCATATTCTATTATTGGCCTAACCAAGGTTAAATAACATTTTAGTTTTATGTTCTTATTTGATTTATAGAAATTTCTTTTAATAAATCCTAATGCTTTGTTTGATTTTTTTGTAGTTTCATCAATATGTGGATTCCATGACAGTTTTTCATTTATTATAACACCTAAGTATTTTGCGTTTTTAGTTTGTGTTACTGGTTTACAATGAATAAGATAAGTGGAATTAATTTGTTTTCCAATTTGATTCCCATTTCTGTAAATCATCTAATTCTCTTTGTAAAATTTCTGTATCTTGTGTTGTTTTTATTGTTCTATATATTATGCAATCGTCTGCGAATAATCTGACTTTTTTTCCTGAACTAATGCAATTTGGTAAATCGTTTATGTAAATTAAAAATAGTAGTGGACCTAAGACTGTTCCTTGAGGTACGCCTGAGTTTACTGTTATTGGTGTTGATTTAGAGCCATTTATTATTACAGTTTGTTCTCTCCCTATCAGAAAATCTTTAATCCACTGATGCAATGGACCATCAATGCCAAAATATTTTAATTTTTTAAGCAAACTATGGTGGTGAACTTTATCAAAAGCTTTGGAAAAATCTAGTAAAATAGCATCTATTTACTCCCTGTTATCTAAACCTTTTGAAAAATCATCAATTAGTCCTATTAGTTGTGTTTCACATGATCTATATTTCCTAAAGCCATGTTGGTATGTTAAATATATTTAATTATTTTTTATTTGAAGATTTTAAAAACATGCATGTGAGTAACACAATTTTTCTTTATAACCTAGTTAAAATTATTGTTTTAAACTAAGAATATAAATTCAATGAAAGTGACCAAAGTTGCAAATGTTTATCTACATTGGAGAAGTATGACATTGACAAGACAACAAATACAAATAAGTCTCTGGTTGCCTCTGACACATAATTTGCAGGTAACTGAGTTCTCAGGTTGCCAATGTCATCAGATGCTTCTTCTGACATGTCTGTATCTGGGACGCCTTGGCTGTTGAAACACAACTACTGTCTGGTGGACAACTGTATGCCATATGGTGCTGTCCATAGACACTATAAAATTATTTTTTTTACCCTTAACTATGCTGACTGGAAGTTGCTATCTCTTAATGTCAATACAATGCTCAGTACTATTATGGATGGTGAACTATACTGCTAGTGGTATACAGTGCAGGTTACAATACTATTAATATGTATAAAATATAAAATATCATGTACACCTAAGACAAGACAATCACAATATGAATAAAATGATAGTATAAAAATATTGACCTTGTGTCCAGTCATAACTCGCACACAGCTACCATTTAACATGTCCCATAGCCTAACTGTTTTATCACTGGATCCAGTTGCAACATAATTGGAATTGGGATGAAACTGACAACACTGAAATACATTTTATAACATATCAGTTCAAACACTATATCATACTGCAGCTTTTCACTTAATATTAAAAAGTTATAAAAACATTTTTTAAATTAAAGTAACCAACATTTTACATCTTTAGTTCTATGGAAGCTTACATCAACATCAGATAAATGTCCAGCAAATATTCTGACTGGCTGGTAATGGTCTGTGGCCCAAACTCTAGCTGTCCTATCATGACCAGCTGAAGCAAAATAATACCCATGTGAACTGAAAAGAAAAAATGAATAGTTGTCAATAGCATGAAGAATCTATATTATATATAATTCTCTTCATGGCTCAAGAGTTTGGACACCAAGTAATGGAAAGATCACTCTTTTATTTCTGCAAGCCAGATGGACTAGAGTTACCCCACGTAATTTTAGAGGCGAAAAAAAAAAGAAGGGGGGGGGGGGACAAGTAGTATTCACCTGTCACTAACTAGCAGGGCCGGACTTAACCATTGTGACTAAGAAGTCATGAAAAGAGAACAAGTAATCTACTCTGTATTCACACATCAAGAATCAATTACAAGGTCGCCACACTTTGTCATCAGTGTATATATAATAATGAGATGCCCTTGTACCTTAGAGAACTGATTACTCCATATGTCCCCCAGAGAGCCCTACGCTCAACGCTTTTAGTGGTGCCACATTTCTCCCTCAAAAGCTACGGTCTGCGGGCTTTTTCAGTGCACGGAACAAAGGTTTGGAACTCACTCCCCATTGATCTCAGACAGACAACATGCTATACCACTTTTAAGAAGAACATTAAGACCTACTTCTTTAAAACTTTTTTAAATTAGTTTTTTTATTTCTATTGTCGTGTTTGTGTTTGTAATGTTATTACAGCGCCTTGAGCCTACATTTTGTTTGTTAACAGCGCTTTATAAATAAAATTATTATTATCACTAAACAGCAGGACCGGACTTAACCATTGTGGGGCCCAATGCGAAACAAATTTGGCGGGGCCCAGTTTGGGTAGGGATATGGATTGTCACGGATGAATGTGTGTATGTATGTATAATCTATTTTTACATTCTGCACGAATGACCGGAAGTGTGTTTTGTTGTCAGACAGAGAGACCAGCGTGTGTGATATGCAGTAAAGCTGATTAAAGTTTATGTGTTTGATCTAGTGGTTAATTGTTTTATTTTGTTAACTAGAACTGAACCAGGGACATCTAGACGTATCGAGACCTAAGGTAGATTCTATCGAGTTATAAGATAGAGTTATAGAACAGGAAAGCTGTGACATGGATAATAAGTGAAAATTAAGTTTGTATTAGAAAATACGCACAGAATTACTACACGAGCCTTGCGTGTAGCGAAGTCATACAGTATATCAAAAGAATTCTGTTTCCTACATAGATCACGCTTAATAGCAATAATTATCAAATGTTTCAATCTATCTTTAAGAATTGTTGACCTCAAGTAATTCTTCATTAGTTTGAGGCCTGAGAAGCTTCTTTCACGAGATACCACAATTTCTGAATAATGCCGTTTTTTTTAATCGCACGTAGGATTGGCGTTTTCGATATTGAATGACACCCCAAAATGACAATTTTTGACTATATATTTCAGGAGATTTGTAAGAGTTTTCAAAAGATTTCAATAATTTCTGGAGATTTTCAGGACTTTTTTTTGTATATTTTGTAATTTCAGGAAATTTCGAGGAGCTCGTGGTAAATCAGGAGGCCGCAGAAAATCTGTTATAAGTTATAAAATGGTTTAAATTAATAATTTACACCTAGGATTAGCATGGGGCCTATGACAGTGCGGGGCCCACTGCAGTTGCATAGGTTGCAGTGCCCTAAGGCTGGCCCTGCAAAATAGCAGTGTATGCTACACTGCCAGTCGACTAGTTGTATATATTTTGGAAAATATTAAGTTATTCAAGGCGAAGAACACAAATTTGAAGCTTATTTAGAAAAATTGTAAGCTATGATCAGATGTTTTGTTAATTATGGAAGTTTAGATAGAGTACATATATACATTTGGTCTACAGTTATGGTGAAGTTTATTTAAAATCTCACTAAATATTTAAAAAGGTTGGGGAAAAATGTGAATAATTTGTTCTATGATCTTGTTAGAAGAAAATAACTAGTAGATCTATTTAAATTATGTTCTATGCTTGGTTTCATTACAAGAAAGTTTTAGTACCTGAACTTGACATCCCAAACAGGAAAGTTGTGACCTTTGTAGCAAACTAAATTGGTCCAAATAAGAAGACTCCATAGTCGAACTTAAAAAAAAAAGAAGAAACTTTTAAAAAATGTCTAAATTAAAGACAGAAATAAGATGTTTTTATTGTTAAACTGTTTGTATAAATATATTTGTGACCCCAAACTTCAATCACCACTATAGATGAAATAACAGACATAGTGAGAATGTATAAAAATGCATACTCAAATTACAAAGCGAAACGATTGGTTCAACTCTAAATCAACTATACTATCATCTGTCATCAGAACAAAGAGAGAAGCACTTGCAACATAAAAGGCAAAACCTACCCAATGCAACCTGTTAACTCTTAAAGAAGTGTCTGTGCCAATGAATACTGGGTAGAACTCAGTAGAAGTGAGAATGTTCAGCTCACTGCTCAAGCAGGCAATTTGTTTTGTTTTGTTTTTACATGTTTCGGATGTTCCTTCAGAGTTGAAGATAGTTTACTTCCTAGTCCAAACCTCCCGCAGGACGATGGGGGATGGGAGCGGGCAGGGTTTGAACCCTCGACAAATCCGAACGACAGTCCAGCGCGCAAACCGTACGACCAGGCAGCCATCCGAGGGATGTATGAAGTAATCAAACAGGCTCTCAGACCTGCCCATAACAAGTCAGCACCTCTCTAATCAACCAATTGGGAAATTATCACAGACAAGAGGGAACAGTTAAGCATATAATATTCTTGGGTCATCATAGATGTAGATCTACTTTAAGTTGTAGGCTACTAGCTGTTTGGAGCAACAAGGTAACGACTGACCAACAACTGGGGGAGAGCGAAAAAAAAGTTTTATTACTACTTTGTAGTTATTAATCCGTGTATGAATGTTACCAATAATTACAAATTAAAATATCTTAAGTAAGAGACATCATTTCATCTTTTAATAAGACCTTGTCAAATGTAGACTGTTTTCATGAGAGGCGTATACATCATAAAGGTTAAAACTTTTTGAAGAAAACATTTCAAAACGTCTCTGCTAGTGTGATTCTTCTGGATTCCCTTATCTGAGTTTGGTAGAATTCTTTCCGACTTATCTATAGTGATGATTTTTTTGTATGAAAAAAGGTCCGCGACAGAGACATCTTACTTAGCAAGAAGATGATCTTAAAAAAGATCACACCCATTATAGACGTCCATGCACTTTATATACCTAGAATGTCCCTCAAATAATACTATTGGCCAGGGCTGACTCTTTATTATTAGATTTTTTTTTTACTAGGATGAATAGAGCGTTCTAAAAGAAAACTCACTGATGTTGACCTTCTTAATATTCTTTCTTCTTATTACAAGAAAGAGAAAGAGAATTTCTGAAATTGAAAACTCCAGAATACGCTCAGAGCTGGGGCTCGGACCCAAAATCAGACCCCTTGCCGACTTGAGCGGAAATCCGCCGAATGTTCAATTCTATCTCCAGAAAGAACTTTATACAACACTTAAAAATTATTATTTCGGACTCATTTTACACAGCTCCTCTATGTCCCCAGGTTCTAAGGGGGGCTCAAATAAAAATTTTGTCATGTAGAGGGTCGCCACCCGGAAACACTGCCTCAATGTGTTTTATTTCAAGTCATTGTATAAGTGACTTGTACTGTACTTAGGATTATTTATTTTGTATCAATTCAAGAAAATATTCAGCGTTGAGTTGCTTCACTTTGTCCAAGAGATGTGTTGGATAAATTTGTAGGCACCTCCAAATCCGTGTATGTCAGATGATTGTGGAGACAATGTACAACTCTCCAAAAATACAAACGTGATAATCATTATTAAAGTTTACAGAACGTTGAAAATGTTTCACAGTCAATAGCTTTTGTGTTTCGAGTCACTTTATTTTGCATTTAATAGTCCATGTTTTAGGAATAAATAAATAAAGGCGACATTACAGGTACACAAGGAGTAAATGATTAGGGTCATATTAATTCTGAAAAGACACGATTATAATGCAGAAAGAAAATTTTAAAAATGCTTTTCAAATTAATTAAATTAGCGGGCGCTTTTGTTACACTGTCCAGCTCAGTCGTAATTCATTTCTTTTGTAGAAAAAAAATGGGGGCAGCATTTTAAAATTTCACACGCAGGTGGCCACAGCCCTCACGGCGGTCCTGGACTGTATCCCCCTAGATCTTCTGAAACAGTGCAAAACTAAACTAAGCAAACCTCTACATGAACTGCTCTGCAAATGTGGGCAAGAAGGTGCTGTGCCACAGGATCTGCGGGATGCTAAGATTGTCACCCTGTCCAAGAACAAAGGTGACAGAAGTGACTGCAACAACTACAGGGGAATCTCCTTCCTAAGCATTGTAGGCAAAGTCTTTGCTTGAGTGATACTTCCCAGGCTACAAAAACTTGCTGATAGGGTCTATCCAGAATCACAGTGCAGCTTTCACTAACGGAGATCTGTAATTGACATGATTTTCTCCATCCGTCAACTACAGGAAAAGAGCAGAGAGCAAAGGATGCCTTTGTACTAGTCAGCAGAGAAGGCCTCTTTAAAATCTTACAGATAATAGGCTATCCACTCAAGCTGCTAAATATTATTGTCAACTTCAGGAAAAGTGCAGAGAGCAAAGGATGCCTTTGTACTAGTCAGCAGAGAAGGCCTCTTTAAAATCTTACAGATAATAGGCTATCCACTCAAGCTGCTAAATATTATTGTCAACTTCAGGAAAAGTGCAGAGAGAAAAGGATGCCTTTGTACTAGTCAGCAGAGAAGGCCTCTTTAAAATCTTACAGATAATAGGCTGTCCACTCAAGCTGCTAAATATTATTGTCTTTTTCCACCAAAATATGATGGGTACTGTGCAATTCAATGGCGCCTGCTCCAAAAGTTTCAGTATAAACAGCGGAGTCAAACAAGGATGTGTCCTCACCCCAAACCAACGCTCTTTGGAATACTCTTTTTAATGCTAATCCATAACGCGTTAGACCAATCACTGAAGGCACCTATCTTCATTCCAGATTTGATGGCAAACTTCTAAATATTGCTAGACTGAGGGCGAAAACTAAAATCAGAAGAGAAATATGCTATTCAGGACGATGCAGCAGTAGTGGCTCACTTACAGGGAAGTTTCAGTCACTAATGTCCCGCTTCTCTCATGCTTGTAAAGAGTATGGCCTAACCATTAGCACAAAGAAAACTAATGTTATGGGACCACCTTCTACAGCATCACCCTCCATCCTCATTGACGATAACAAGCTAGATGCTATAAATGAATTCTACTATCTTGGATCTACAATTCAAGATGGTCTGTCTCTAGAAAAGATAAAGAAACGCATAGGGAAGGCCGCATCAACCTTTGCTAGACTCTGACCAAGAGTTTGGAGAATTGATTTGATTTGATTTTGATTTTAGGCACATCTGCACAATTTAGGCCATGTCCTGCCTGCATTCCCTCAAGAACCACTCTCTCTCCACATAACAAGGGCCATATTCCACACAGTTAAATCATTAAAATCAAGGTCTATTCACAGTTAAAATAGTAAAGGTAGTAAAAATTTGGTAAAAATCTAATGTAAATAGTACATGTTGACAAATTCATATATCAGATCTTCGCAGACATCCCCACTTCCCGGACAAAGCCCAGTACCTTCCCATGGTCGACACTGTCGAACAGTGTTTTAAGTTAATGGCTCTAAAATATTTCTCCCTGACATCCTGGTATCTGGGGCAATCAACGAGGATATGTTCCACGGTGAGGCGAGAGTCACAGTACTCACAAAGTGGGGGCTCCTCTCCCTCAGCACAAAAGAGTGCGTGATGTAGGTGTGGCCTTGTCAGACCCTTAGATGTGGGCCGCCACCTGACATCCGCCACAATCTGCCTGAGTTTATTGTGAGTCTCAGCCTCCCATCGGTCCTGCCACTCTCGATAGGTGGCAGAGGCAATACTTTGTCTCAGGTCCGAGCAGGGAATTTGGGTTCCTGACACCGCATGATTTAGGGCTCTCTTTGCTTCTCTGTCTGCGGCTTCGTTTCCAATGCAGATTTGGAGTCGGAGCAGATTATAAATTTCCTCCTTTCTGATGCTTTAACGGCCATAAGTGCAAGCGATATTGCATGCAATTCGGACGTAAAGATGGAGCAGCCATCGGGGAGTCTACGGGAGATTGTTTTGTTCCGAAAGGAGCAGGCACACGCGACCTTTCCATCCATTTTGGATCCGTCTGTGTAGATAGTGCCACATTCTCCGTAGCTCTCCTGCAGTTCCCTAAAGTGGACTTCTATGCTTGGGTCTGTATTTTCTTTTTTGAAATTAAGGAGGGATAAATTTAATTTGGGTTTATTCATTAGCCAAGGAGGATTCTGATGGGTTTTTATTTTAGAGATTTGGTCAATGGGTGGGGTTAAATTTTGGATGGGTTCTCTCATTCGAAGGCCCAACGGCTGTATGATGTTAGGTCTTTGATTGTATAATTTTAATTCTGTGGGGTTAAATATGGAGTCGAAAGCAGGGTTCGTGGGGATGGATTTTAGCTTGACTATATACTGCATTGCAAGCTTTTTTATTCTTATATCCATGGGGAGTTCTCCAGCCTCCACTTGGGATAGGTGATGTACGAAACGCGCCGAGACAGAGACGCAGGGCAGCATTTTGTATTGGTTCCAGTATTTTTAGATAAGACTTCCTTGCTGCTCCATAGAGTTTGGAGAAACTACAGCGACCAAAATGGAGGTCTACAAGGCATGCCTTCTTAGCGTGCTACTGTATGGCAGTGAGTTGTGGACTACCTACACAAATCAACTTAACTCACTCCACTTGCACTGCCTTCGAAGGATCTTGAAAATAACATTGAAAGAAAGAGTGTGCAATACTGAGATCCTAGCGAGAACAGGCCTTCCCAGTATCTTTACAGTCCTCCGGCTACGCCGCCTGCACTGGCTCGGACATGTTAGCATGATGGAGGACAATCTCATCCCGAAAATCATTCTGTATGAGCAACTCGCGGGATTTAAAATCAGTGAACATTGATACTGACCATTGGGAAGACATAGCCTTAGACCAAACTAGTTAGAGATGGTGACCAAAAAGCTATGGACAGAGCGAAAACATGGGCTTCAGCTCTTAAAGAAAAGCGTGCCATAAGGAAAATGGCAGGCTCCTCTACCACCAAAGCGAAAGCCACCTTGACCTGCAATATATGTGGACGAGCAATATATGTGGACGGGACTGTCTCTCCAAAATAGGGCTCCACAGCCATATGAAAAAGTGTTTGAGATGAACCACAGTAATTTTACGACTGAAGGAGACCAATAATAATAATAATAATACTCAACTAACCCATTCTCTCATATAGATACATAGATTTAGTAGGATACACTAATGAGAAAAAATCCTGAAACAAAGATAAATACACTAGAGAAAATGAGGATAGATTTGACAACAGACATAGAGATAGTAATGAAAGACTAAAACTAGAGATAATAATTTTGAGGAAATAATTTGTTTTAATTGCCAAAAGAAAGGTCTCATAGCCTCTAAGTGTAAAAACCTACATACTACAGATCATATAATAGGACTCGTATAATAAAGATCAGAAAAGGCAATCATAGGAATAGGAATCAAACATGTAGATTTTACTATACAAATGAAAATCATGAGAGGGATTATAATGAGGATAGTGAATTTGAACAACTATGGTAATATAATAAAAGAAATGAATAAAAGAAAATAAAATAAGTTTAAATTATTCTCAGGTCTAGTAAATGTAAATGTGTAGACTTCATTAGTGACACAGCTTATACAACAATTGCAATTA
This sequence comes from Biomphalaria glabrata, assembly GCF_947242115.1. Lineage (NCBI taxonomy): Eukaryota > Metazoa > Mollusca > Gastropoda > Planorbidae > Biomphalaria > Biomphalaria glabrata. The sequence continues at coordinate 17,252,216 of NC_074726.1, forward strand.
AATCTAAATTTGTAGAACCATGGTGTTATTTAGGATACATGAAAAGTGCCAGACTATTAGATGGTAGTGTAAAGAAGTATAAAGCTTGAAGAATTTTTGTTAAGACACCTTTCTTTATAGGCTATTGTAATGGTGTAGCCATACCTAGCTTATATGTTAGGTGACATTACAGGAATTAGATAATGTACATGAGAGACATAGATATGTGGCAAAATAAATAGTCATTTGTTACACAGAAATAGATGACACAGAAATACCAACAAAGACCTATGAATAGCTCATATAAAAGAAACATAACTTGCTATAATTGTAATAAGCAAGGACATTTTGCCAGAGATTATTGGAACATGGCATATAAGAATCAGAAAATTGCAAGTTCTCATTAATGTAGAAAAAGTGAAAGAATAAATCAAAAGAGAACTAAGTACAGTGAGACTATAAAATAAATAAGTACAGAACTTACAGTAATCAAAATGATAATATGACAAGATATGGTGTTTAAAATTAAACTAAGAATTAAGTCTTCTGAATATGGAACCATACACATTTAAACAAGTTGATGATAATAAAATGATCTAAGAAATTGTATAAGTTTTATTTAAAGAGTCGTTATTTGTATTATCACAAAAGTTGAGAAATAATTTGGAACGATTAAATCTAAGTTGAAATATGATAAAGAGTATATGACTATAATGAGTAAATTCTATGAGGTTGGATTCCATAGAATAGTGATGTGTCTAAACTTATAAAGTTACAAAATTAATATTGGGAGTACATACAAGAACTAGATTGACACATGTGTGTTGATGATAATAGTAAATAGTTGTAATGTTATATACTAATATGAGGAACTGATAGATGTAAAAATTATGTATATAGAGGTACATTTTTGTTTTAGATTACATTATTATATGTTAATATTTATTAACATGGCACAACATAACTTAAAATGAAAAAGGGAGGTAATAACTGAAAGTGAAAGTAATTGTAGTAAGCTTCAGAAAGTAAGTATTTTATTAAATATCACATCATTGATCATTATTAAAGTTAGGCCAAAGGAAAATGGTGAGTGAAAGAGAATTGAACTTGGACAATTTTAGGGTGCCAAAATATGTTGTTTATAGAGGTAGTGACAATTGTTCTAACGACGATGTAATGTTATTTATTTGTCCAGGAGATGTTGATTTCACACTATGTATAGACGTACTACAACAGTACAATGCTAAGTGCTAATAATATATTATAAATTTCTTACTTGTTCCATCATCTGATGATGACAACAGGTAAGCTCTATCAGGACTAAAACTAACTGCAAACACAGCACCTTTGTGACCAATTAAAAGTTTATTATCTGATGCAGTCTTGTCATCAAATATTCTTTCCATGACATCATCTGAAATTAAATGATAGAATCTACTTTGGTATAATCATCTTAAAAAACAAACATCATGTGAAATCTTGTTCATCATAAGTATCCAATTAAAGCTTGCCAAGCTAGTGTCACGATTTTATTTGTAGAGAAAGTTGTATTTTATTTTCTTCACAATCATCTGATTTATGTGAATGCAAAAGAGCCGTTAATATAGTTCCATCACCACTAGTACACAATGAAATGACACAGTGCTTTATTTAACTTTCAAAAGTTTAATACTTTTAAACTCAAAGAACAAACATTTACAGTACAATATTTAGATGCTTTAAGGGCATATAAAGTGCAGCCCAGTTAACACTCCGATTATTCTGAAAGAAACTAGAGCCACTGTGCAGAGGACAGCATGAAACTGGGTCAATTAGTACTGGGTAGAGCTCAGTGAAAGTATTCAGCTTGAAGCCCAAACAGTCAACATCAGAGGAATGTATGACAGAATCAAAAGGCTCACAAACCTGCACAAAACAAGTCATCACCTCTTAAATCAATCACTAGGTAAATCATCAGACACAAGAACTAACAAATGCACAGATGGGTCAAACACGAAGCAGGACATTTTGGCGCAGCCGTTTTGGCACATGGGACATTTTGGCCCGAAATGTTTTTGGTCACATTGTTTACGTTCATTGTATTATTTCTTTAAAAAGAATTATACATATCTATGTTTTGTATGTGTGTTTGTGTTGAACATATATTTCATGTACAGAACAAGAGATATTTATGTCAGTTATTTTTGCTGTTTAAGTTTGTCATTTAATTATTGTTCAATCACTAATATTACACAAGACCAGTATGCCATCCATACTTCAGTGTGCATGAAATATTCAAAGTTTTTAAGACTTTTTTTTTTCGGGGGTGGGGGGTGGGGTGGTGGTGGGGGATGTTAGAATGTATACTTTGTTTATCTTGATATAATATAGTGAAAAAAATCTGTCTATTATACATTTTTAAACACATTTTTAAGCGAAAAACAGTAGTAGTTTTTGTACATTATATATAAGTTATTAGAGGATTTATTTTTCATATTTATATTTTTTATATCTGCTAACAAAACTTATAATATGTAAACTATGAGATGTCCATTAATCAATGTTACTTCTCATTAGGGGTCTACCGGATAGTCGCTCCGGCTTCGGCCAAATATTCAGCAATTTTTCACCATTTGGCAATATTAGGCTTCGGCCGAATATCACTGCTAAATAGTTGACAGGATAGTAAAAACTACACTGTAGTACCTATATTTCTAATAATATTGTTAGACGCCTCTGCGCTAAGTCTTTTCCAGATAAGTCAAATGAAGGTAACACTTAAATAGCGAAACAACGCAGGCGAAAAGCCAACAATATAAGAGTAGTTGACGCTGATAAACGATGTTGAACAAGAAGTTTAATACTTATGAAGGGAACCGTCGAATATGGTCAAACTAAATCTCTACAGCAATAAAAACATGCCAATATTCATAAAGTGGACATGATTCAATAATGTCAGTTCTGAAATACATAAAAGTTTATATTTCAAATAAAAGAATGTCTTTTAAAACTATGACAATGCACCAAACATGTTTTAGTACAAAGGCAAAGTGTGTTAATCTAAATAGAAATAAAACTTAACATTATAAATTTGCATTACATACATAGCAGCGATGGCTGGCACATTTAAATTTTTGTCTTGATCTTTGAGTGGTCTAGTTAACATAATATTCCAAAACTACGTCACGCTGACCAGACATCTGTCTAGATGTGCGGGTATATCTCCAGAGTTAGAGATGAATAACCCCCACCTTCTTTTGTTTGTTTAGTCCATAACATTGAGTTCATAGATAGACAAGTGACCACATTAAGCCAGATATCAACATGTTGACACTGTCTAGAGGTCACACTTTATAAGAGAACTGAGTTTGTTTACTTGGAGAAGAATCTCTATTAAGGGGACTGGACTTCAAGTCGCACCACTACACATGTAGCAAGGGTAGAGATGAACAACTCCCACCCCCTTTTATTTGTTTAGTCCATCACATTGAGTTCATTGATGGACAGGTACCACAAGTCAAATACGATGGACGTAGTTTACGCGAGGGAACTGAGTTTGTTTACTTAGTAGCTAATCTTAATTAGGGGCTGGACTTCAAGCCACACCTCTTCAGGGGTAACTGGACAATGACTTTGCTTATTTGGAGAAAAATCTCAATCACGTGGCTGGACTACAGGCCACACCTCTTCACGAATGCCTTGTTTGCTTACTTGGATATAAATCTCAATTAGTAAGCTGGACTAAAGATCACACAGCTAAACAAGAGACCTTTTGCTATACAGAGAACAAACCGATTTCATAGCCCAGTAAGCCAGTAACTAATTATTTTGTAGAATGGAAAAACACAACTTGGTAAGAAAGCATACTACACTGTAATTAAATATTACGGTTGATTTACTTTTCCTAACATGTTAAATTGAATATTAATCATTCGTTAAGTGTCTTGATTTGATAACAATATTCTTAATAATTTGAGATCGTCAAGTAACTCTTCATTAATACTATTTTTTTTTACTTACGACACGTACTTAGCCAGCGTGTATCAGACCGGGACGACTTTTTACACACCTGATACCCATAGGCCTACTACGTGCCATTTTATTTAAAGAGCCGCAATTAAATCTAGCAAACAAAGAAAAAAATGTGTTGGAGAGTTAAGAAACACTTAACCTCTGTAACTAGTGTACGGGTATAATTTATTTACATGCTTGTACAAAGGCAATGTGTTATTTTTTTAGCCTGACCTCTCAACACTATTGCATATGCTCAAGGAAAAAAAAAAACGTGATGGTCAACACCATCAACTATACACACTACACTAGGACTACATTTGTAGGCCCATTACCTCTATCTGACCAGGTAGTTTAAATCTGTCAAACACACAGTCTATTTTTTTTTTTTGGGCAGGGAGGGTGTGGATGAGTTGTTTTTTTTCCTTTTATATTTAGTTTTCCTAATACTCTTAGATCTATATAGCTGTAGATTTAAATATAGATCTCAATAATAGACCAGACTACAATTTGATCTATGCTTCGGCATCATCTAAGGTTCAAGCTATAAATTGGTATAATTGATATTTACAAAATATCGTTTACCGCAAATGAATTAATCTAAAACAATGAGTGCCCTAACCCTTGAAGCCAGAACCAGAAGCAGTCCTTGGACTTTTAATTACAAGCCTGTTGACCAGTTGTTGGTCTGAAATTCATGAACACATACATTCACCCACTATACATACCAGAATGCACTTTACCTTTGAGAGATTTACATTAGTAACTAGTTAAATATATATTTACATATTTTACATTGACCATGCCACACCCCCACCCTTTACAGTTGGTGGACTCGTACATAATACACACTCAAACTACACAGATTAGTTTGTGATAGGCCTATCTGTTTGTAAATACTGTTAAGGTTTAATTCATCAATCATTAACAGAGTTTAAAGCAATAAGGTAAATAAAAAGAAAACTATTATTACGAATATAGGTATGTTATTTAACATTTTTGCGAAATGCTCAGTAACACAAGCTATTTACAAGACATGTAGGTATTCGGCTACGGCCGAATATCTTATTTTACTATCGGGTCATATTTGGCTCTAGCCGGTGCACCCTTACTTATCATTTACTGCATGTAAATTTTGTGTTTAACATCATTTTCTTTAATAGACATTTTAGCTTGTGTAAACAATATGTTTAAATGTTCGTGCTGCACCGCATGATAAAAAAAAAATACTCCCAAGGTAGATCAGATTATTATCTAATAATAAAAGTTTGTGTACAGACAAGGACACACATATATTTGATTAGCAATGACTTGTTTTTTTTTAAATTTATTTCTATTTTTTTTAGTGGCATTTTCATACTTACATATTTTCGTGTTCATTTGCATACTAAATAGGCAAGATTTCTGTAACACAGAACAACTTTTGACCTGATTGGTTAAAATTATTATAAGACAAGCTAAGCAGATTATTTTTAAATGAGGCAACAATCAATGTAAAACACTGTCTTTTGATCACTTTATACTTGTCATATGAGAGCTTTATTTGGAATGCTCATTTAGACACCAACAGTTGTAATTTACACATACAGATACAAATTTTAAGCCTAGATAAGAAAAGAAGTATAAATGGTTTTACCAGCTTCTTTATCAATATTGTCAAGGTCCTCAGGATCTTTCATCTCCCTTAACCTATTTGGAGTAAGTGACCACACTCGGACATTGCCATCAGAAAAACCGGCTGCTAATAAGCTTGTATCATCTGATACATCCACACTTGTCACTCTAATACAAAAACACATTTCTTTAGAAACTTTTCATTAAGTAGAACTGATGTGTGAAAAAAAATACACATGCTAGCTTAAACTCAATTTCAAGCTAATTAAAAAGAAGTTAACCTTAAAAATAAAAAAATTAAAAATTAAAAATGTCTTTAAATCTCCAATCAAAGATGAACTAATAAAGAAAAACAACCTACATTTTAATAAGGATCAAGAAAGTTTTGTGTGCAAGTAGAAGACAACAGATGTCATTTAGTTCTATTGCAAAAACAATATATTAAATACTCACACGTTTATTCATTCTATGACTCATAAGATTAACAGCTATTTAAGTATGACAAATAAAATCTAAAAATAAATTTAATATAAAAAATGCATCAATGTGAAGAAACTAAAAGATTAAAAAATAGTATATAATCACAAACTTCATACCCTTGATAAGAATTTAGAAAAGTGTAGAAACAAACAGATGGTAAATGATTAGAATCAAGTTTAACTCTTTTTTTTGCGTCCCTAAGTGCTATCGCTCTTTCTCTAAAATCTTGATCTTTCCTTTGAAAAAAAAAGTTCTTTATTATTTACATCTAATAAAAATAAATAATAAAAATCAAAACTATTTGACCAATCTTGATAAAACTTTGCAGAAATGTTCCTTAGATACTAATGGTAAAACTAACATATGCAAAGTAGACCTAAAACAAACTGAAGACCCAAAAAAAAAAGTTGCCAACTCTATGAAAGTATTAGTATTTCACAGATTTAGGTAAATAACCATGTTTACATGTGACACAACAGAAAAGTCACATTTATATGCCCGCATGTGCAGAGCAGAACATCTCACGATCTTTGATTCACCAAGGCTAAATCTAATTTTGTACTTTGACACGTGAACAAACCAAATATTCATTAGATTAATAAAAATTAACCTTCAAATTTGTGTTTCAAAAACATTTGAATATAAATATGTTTTGTAACTGCAACTTCAGCCCATATAGCCATGTTGACATACATTTCATTTGCTCCATTCACAATATTGCGTGCCCCTTATATGCGCAGCGCAGTAATACAATCAAATAACGTTAAAAGTCATAATATCGTGTGCAGACAACATACACAGCGCAGTGTGAAAAAGTCTTTATTCTGAATTTCATTGGACATAGGTCAACATGAATTCAAGGTATTTAGTCATTTATTTCTTAGATTCTAGATCTACATAAAATTTAACTAAAATTGTTACTTTAATAGTTAGATTCACACATTCACTTAAGTTATAATTTTTTTTATAGCGCTTCCTATGGTATTTACTAAGGTAATGCAACTTGAGGTCAAGAACTTGCAGCACTAGATAAAAAAAAAAAATGTTGACTTTTGAATAATAATATTGAATAATTAAACATTATTTTAGACTTAAATGTTTAATATTTTACTTTCTATTCATTTGACTATACTGTAAATTAAAAATACTTATTTAAAAAATAGATATATATCCTATTTTGGTCTAATAAACTATCTTGTATTTTTTTAATATTCCTAAAGATAACTTTCCAGTTTTAGATAGAGTGGTTTCAATAGTTAATCAAATGTAGAAAAGACAATTAGATCTATTATTGTCTACACTATTCTATTGGTAGTTTTAGTTTTTTTGTTTCTAATACACTAGATTAGTGACTATATCAGTGAAACGCAAATTAAGACCAGTGAGCAATATCAGGCTAGTAAATTATAAAACAGATCTTCATTACATAACAGGCTCCATTTACATACCACAAGGATATGATTAAACTGGGTATGTATAAATGCCAAATTAGTCCAAATTACAATGCTTTAATAAAGGACTTAATGTGGGTAAAAGTTTGTGTGCGACCCCATTCCTAATTTTATTTTCATGCTGCCCTCTAGAAAACGTTGCCCACCACTTATCTGATTGATTTAATTGTTTTGTAAAGTGCCCTTCTCTCATTCAAGGCCTCATGGAAGAAACTTTTCCCTTTGGTTAAATGATGAAGTGTATTCCATTGTAAGGGAACTCGGGGTGCTGAGTTCCTTACTACATACATATGGCTCGATGATCTAGGGTATGATTCTCACAGGCAGACCTTAACATGCGTAAATGTTACAAAATATCACTCAACGGAGTATAAAATTAGTATTTATTTACAGTCAACAGCAAGTACACATATAATAATTGAATGCATAGTCATTAATAACTGAGATACTAAAACGTGCCCATCTGACACACTACAGGGTGCTTAGACTAGATTCATTGGACAAAAGGCTATCAATGCCATACATAATATTACCCACTAATAGTCAGTTCTCATACATAACAATGAATAGAAATATAAGTTATAAACATCTCCTTACGCTAGGCATAAAACTGGTAAATACAACACAAGCACCCTACTACAAGCATCCAACTGCTAGACTGACCGCTAGAAACCTAATTGTCCCCCCCTTGAAAATCCCGTGATAAAACAATTCACACACCAACCAATAAAATAAACAAACACACACACAATCTCACATCTTACACACCCACGCTCTTGACATCCATGTACCATGCATTGCACTTCTCTTGTATAGTATGAATCATCTGGTGGAACATTCTTTCAAATAAATTATTTTAAATTATATTCTTACATTAAATGCATTACTTAAATTATATTTCTCTAACATACATACTTAATGCCAACTTCAGGTAAAGTGCAGAGAACAAAGGATGCCTTTGTATATTGCGTTCATTGACCTGACAAAGACCTTCGATCTAGTCAGCAGAGATGGCCTCTTTTAAAATTTTTACAGATAATAGGCTGTCCACCCAAGCTATTAAATGTAATTGTATCTTTCCACCAAAATATGATGGGTACAGTGCAATTCAACAGTGCCAGCTCTGAAAGTTTCAGTATAAACAGCGGAGTTAAACAAGGATGTGTCTTGGCCCTAACCCTCTTTGGAATACTATTTTCACTGCTAATCCACAATGCATTTGACAAATCCACCAAGGGCATCTATCTCCATTCCAGATTTGATGACAAACTCCTAAATATTGCTAGACTGAGGGCCAAAACTAAAATCAGAACCACCCTCGTAAGAGATGTTATTTGTGGATGACGCAGCGGTAGTGGCACACACACACACTAATGTCCTGCTTCTCTCAGGCCTGTAAAGAATATGGCTTAACTATTAGCACGAAGAAAACAAATGTTATTGGGACCACCTGCTACAGCACCACCCTCCAACCTCATAGATGATAACAAGCTGGACAAAGTAATTGAGTTCTGCTATCTGGGATCCACAATTCAATATGACCTGTCTCTAGAAGAGGAGATAAAAAAACGCATAGGGAAGGCTGCATCAACCTTTGCTAGACTAAGGCCAAGAGTTTGGGAAAACCAGAAGCTCACTACAGTGACCAAAATGGAAGTCTACAAGGCATGCGTTATGAGTACACTACTGTATGGCAGTGAATCATGGACCACCTACGAAAAGCAAGAGAGAAAACTTAACTCATTCCATTGGCGATGTCTCCCTAGGATCTTGAAAATCACATGGAAAGAAAAAGTGTGCAATACTGAGATCCTTGTGCGAACAGGTATTCCCAGCATCTTTACAGCCCTCAGACAACGCCGCTTGTGCTGGCTTGGACATGTTCGCCAGATGAAGGACAATCGCATCCCGAAAGTCATCCTCTACAGACAACTCGCGACTGACTCAAGAAAAACTGATCACCTCCACTTCCGTTACATAGATGTAATAAAACGGGACCTCAAATCAGTGAACAATAATATCGACCAATGGGAAGACATAGCTCTAGACCGCACCAGATGGAGAGAGACAGTGACCAAGAAAGCTATGGACAGTGAAAGAACATGGGTCTCAGCTCAGGAAGAAAAATGTATAATACGAAAAATGGCCAGCTCCTCTACCACCGAAGCAAAAGCCACCTTAACCTGCAATATTTGTGGATGGGAGTATCTCTCCAAAAAAGGGCTCCATAGCCACATGAGGAAGTGTGCGAGATGAACCATAGTCATTCTACGACTAAAGGAGGCCAACAACAATGCATTATTTCTCATTTAAAACAAAAGTTAACATTTTATTTACTTAATTTAGTAATACACATTTTTTTAAATATTATTTTAGAAAAAAAAAGAAATTTCCAAAAATATGTTTAAAATATAATGAAAAATCCTTTTTTAATAAAGTTTCCCGTTTTTTTACTATTAATAGTGCATAGTTGTAAAAATGGTGTATTTTAATGAAAAAAGTGCTAGCATAGTTAATTTTTAATATTTTATTGCTTTCAGAAAATAAAAAAAATAGCTGTTGCATCAGAACTTAAAGATCTAAAATATGATATCTGATTTTCATTATCTTCTAGTTTTAGAGTCGGACATAAGGGCAAAATAATTTGTTTATTGTGTTAATTCATATGCTGCTAACTCAGAGGTGTCCTTGGAAAGATGACAGACAGACCCCACATAAGCTAAAAGGGCTATATCCCTTAAGGTGGCCGCTAAAAATTGGTGCATGAAAAAAAAAAAGGTTGGACACCTCTGAATTAGCAGCATATGAATTAACACAATAAACAAATTATTCTGCCCTTATGTCAGACAATTCTTGGAGAACTGATTGGTATTTCTATTGTCTATTATTAATTTCGTTGTTAACAAGATCAGATAAATATTGTCATTGAATCATCTGTGCAAACAGTATCTCTAAATTAAATTCAACTTAAAAATTAATACCTACAGTTCTGGTAAGGGAATTCTGGTCACAGGAGGAGCATTAGGGTCATTCTTTGACTTCTTCATTAAAGATGGATCTTTTTTAGATTTTTTCTTCTAAAAAAAAAAAAATTATTATCAGATACAAAATGCTAATAAAAAATAAATTAACTTTAGGTGGGAATTTTGTATTATAAAACAGACCTTAGGCTTTTCATCCCCTTCCTGTGCCTCTTCCTCTTCATCTAATGTTATGTTGACATCAGGCTCTTTCAATAAACCATAAAACACTTTTGCTTTGTTTACTGAAAAAGATAAAGATAAACTAATTTAAACAAACAATAACAATGTTTCAATGTGTCCTACTGTTCATGTGACCTACAGTTCAAGATGTTGTATGGGTTAGAAATGTCTGTGTCAAAGGAATCAAATAGCCCTTACGTTACTAAGGAAAGCCACAGTGACATGATGCATCCTAATTAACTGAATTGTTTACGTGCAGGGACAGAAAAGCTTTTTTTTTCCTTTGCATACTTTTTTTTTTTACAAATATTAAATTTAGTAATAAATCTAGGTTCTTGGTTTGATTCTACATCCCCAACTATATTAAAAGTAATTGATGTTAATGCTGTCTGTCTCTGATTGCAAGTTTCAATTTGTGGTGGGATTTTTTTTTTCTTATTTTTTTTAGATTACATAAATCTATGATGTGTTGATTGGTGATGAATGTTGAAGTCTTACTTTTTGGGAGGTTGATTGGATTTTTCAATTTGTGCCAATTTGATAATTATTTCAATAAAAAGCAGTTCCATGTTGGCTGATCAGTTGTAGGTCTGGGATAGATATTTATACTAGGTTAATTAGGTATTAAATTTTTTTCTAGATTGTAGTCCAGATTCAGGTTTGATCAAGATTTGAATCTAAATCTAGTTCAAGCTAGCTTATCTATTTGTCTATAATTGTACAACTACTATCTTATCTTATATAATACAGATGTTACTTGAAAAAGGAAGATGATTACGTCCTACACGTCATGCATTTAGTCATGCATGTTAACCAATGACTTAATTCTGCCAAGTCACTGGTTTTCCTGGCTGACTCAGGCAACCCTTGCCATGCTCTAATAGCACTAGGGAAGAAGCAGCATTTGTACAAATTTGTCCTAGCATATGGAACGAGGAATGTGCCTTTATCTTTGTGTCTTTCTGAGTATTTTATTAGATTTTGTTATTGTATTTGAAGATTATGGTTCAGTGTTTTATGGTTTATGATGTTGCTACATATTATGTGTTCTAGGATTTTACATGTGATGCTGGTTAGTAATACTGGTCTGTAGTTTCCTGGGTAAGATTTTTCTCCTTTTTTAAATAGGGGGGGGGGGGGGGTGACGTTAGCTTCTTTCCAGTCGCTTGGTACTCTGCCCTGGTTAAGAAATGAAAAAGTATTTTGAACACTGGTGCTAGCTCATTACTAAGTTCTTTGAGTAATGTAGCTGGAATATCATCAGGTCCAAAAGCTTTATTCAGTTTGCTAATAGTTTTCGGATCCCTTGTTCTTGTACTTCTATGTCTACTATGTTGTTTACTTGGTTCAAATTAAGTAATATGTCTTTGTCTCCTGGTGCTGAGAATGCTGATGCAAAGTATTTATTTAACATGTTAGCTTTAGTTTCATTATCATTATGTGTTTGTTAGCTTTAGATTCATTTTCATTATGTGTTAAGTTTTAATGGTGCTACTCCAGTTGTTTCCATTTTATTAGACGTTATGTATGACCATAGGTTTTTGTTGTTATCCTTAGTTATTACATTGTTTATGTATTCATTTTGCAGCTGTCCGCTTATTTTTTGGGTTATATGTTTAATTTTAATATACTTTTTACAAAGTTTCTTTAATCTATTATTAAACCAGCATTTATTTATTTTGTTTGATGAGTATTTAGTTGGTAAATGATTTTCTATAATGTTTTTAAGAGTTTTTAATGAAATTCCAGAGGTTATCAAATGGTTGGTTAATGTCTTTTTCTGATAAGATTGTTTGTTGAAAGTTTAATGCAGCTTGGTGTAGTTGTGTTAGTGTTACGTTCCTTTCTAAGATGAGACTCTTAACAGTACATTAACACTAAAACAACAACATCATCGTTTATAACTCATTTGATTTTCATGAACACTAAAACACTATTTTATTTCTATTTCTCCATTTTTGGTTCTCCTCTCCTTTCAACATGCATTCGCACCATTTCAAATTTACACTAACAGGCACATATAACAGTTAGGTTGTATTTGTTCCTGAGTAAGATTTACTAGATCCAGATAGTCAAGATATTTTTTGTTAGGGTAATAATAACAATTAATCAGATCTATTATTGTTATATTATTTTACCCTGGTCCTGGTCTGGTTATGATTATTAATTTAAAAAATAGCAAAAGATTAAAGCATTTAGATGTTTATTTTTTTTTTAAAGGGATAGGATAGTCTTAGTCTTTCAATTAGGGAAACACCACCAATTCTGAAGCCTTTTTTGTATATGCATCAATAACTTTCAATAAAATAATATTCCTATTTGCATAGTAATTTGAAGCATTCTAGTATAGAGACAGATTTTATCATTTAACTTATGACATCAATAATCTGTCTATAAATTTAAATATAAAATAATCTGTTGCTTCTAAAAAGTCTTGCCTTTCCAGAGTTGACTGTAAAGTCATAACGAATTCTTCCACAAAATAAGTAAAATATCTGGGTGCAGCCAAAATCTCTTCAGACTGAAAGACATTAGCTGGGCCTTTCAGATGGACAGTACAAATATTTTTGATATAATTTCAAGTGATAGCAGCAAATATTTTGTTAAATTGAGTAATTAGTGTATATAAGAATTTTTTCCATAACAATACTAATGAAAGCTGAAGAATAAAGAATAAAAAAATAATATTCATAACTAAATTGTGGTCATACTTACCATCTTTTTCTGCTTCACCTAAGATTCCACCATATGTTGCTTGTATCTGTTGTTGAGTTCGAGGAACACCATCAAATACTGTTTTAAAAAATACATTTTGATTAGATAGATCTACATAAAAATTACAAACATTATGATTAAGTTAAATACAAAGCAAAATTTTTTTTCAATGATAAATACTACCCAATGCTTTATTGGGCTTCAAGTTTACTTAAAAAAACTCAAAATTAATAATTTAATAGCTACTAAGATGAAACAATTTGTGTCTAATTTTTAAGTAAGAAAATATGTAAAAAAAATAGTTAAGTTCCCCTTTTAGGCAGTTGATGTAAAGGTCATCTGTTTCTGTGGCCCACGGTTAATGGGGGTGTCATGTGGCCAGCACAATGACCAACCGTCTTTACTTTTCCCCAATTAATGTCAGGTACCCATTAGAGCTGGGTGGACTCAAGAGGAACCCAAAGATCCTAAAATTAAACATCCCAGTCTTCACCAGGATTTGAACCCGAGATCACCGGTTTGGAAGCCAAACACTTTACTGCTCAGCCACTGCGCTTCCAAGTAAAAAAATAAAAGGTAACTTTAATCTTGGAATTTCTTTCAATTCTGCAAACCCACTTTGTACTTATGAAAAGCTGGAAAGCAAGTCAAATAAAACTTAAGGGAAATTAAACTTAAACATAATTTGTTTTATACAAAAATAAAAAACATTTATTACAATGATAATTGAATCTGAAAGAATTGTAATAACTATACAAACATTTTTGGCTATATTTAATTGATTAAATTAGCAGCTGATATACAGTTCCTCCTTTGTGGTTGAAGATGAGCACATTTGTCATTTCCTATGAACCCGAAAATGGCTATAGAGTCCAATCCTTGCTTTAAAAAGCCTTCTGCACAAATGGCTGGGTTAAGTTGTGTCTAATGCAGATGAGCCTGCTTCTTCTCTCAGCCTTTTCTTAGCTCTGCATTCTTTCATGCTGGCCACTCTCTTTGCCTCATATCTTAAGACTCTTGACACTCAGAACTTCACATCATGAGAAGCAAGTGTTTCCCAGCCGTGAATGTCCATATCACACTCCTTGAGGGAGCACTTAAGGGTGTCTTTGTAACATTTGTGTTGACCCCCCCTGAGAGCACTTTCCTGCACACAGCTTCCCATAATGAAGTTGTTTGGGAAGGCGATTTTCTGGCATACCGACTACAAGGCCCGCCCATTGAAAATGAGACCTTTTATGGTCAAACCAGTTGACTTGATGAATAAATTTAGGAGTTTAGCTTTTTGATGTGGTGGGAATATAAGGACCAGGACACAGAAGCTTATAAGAGTGTAGGGAGGACTACAGCACTGTAGACTTTCACTTTTGTAGATATGCAGAGTTCTCTCCATCGCCATACTTGATCTTCAACCAGCAGTGGCAGGTGCAACACGGAAATATACCTTGTCATCTAGGTTGGTATTTGCTGATATGGTACTTCCCAAATAGACAAACTTTTCAACTTTGCTAGTTTTTGTCCCAGCACTCAAATCTTTTTTTCGTCTTCCATGATCCTTTTGATCCCTCAGCTATGATATAAAAACTACTAAGTGACTGGAGGGATGCTCTGTCATCATGGAGTTCTGAGAATCAATGAAGTAATCAATCACAATTTTGTAACTTGGTACCCAATTCTCATCAAAACCGTAGCATTGGCCTATCTAATGGGACACAATGAACAATTTGATATGCAACTCCTGAGCTCTAGTTAATTTTTTTTTTCATTTTAATTTGTAATTTTATAAATGTTATAAAAAAAAATAATTGGCTAACACAATTAATATGAATCATTTGGTACACCTTCATCATCACTATAGTGAAAGGTTAAACAAGAAGAAATTTAGCTTCTACTTAAGATGTCTAAAAAATGTTTTTTAAAAAGGTTAAAATAGAAAAACAAAGACAAATTAAAATTACCATCAATAAAAAGATGATCTTGAATAATGTTTAACAAAGGAGACAGTCTTTTTTCTTGAAAATGACGCTTCAGATGGGTGTATGAATCTCGAGACATACGTATCACAAACTTGCTAGTCCTAAAAAATTAAATACAGTTGAAAATGTTTTCTGTTACTACCTGCTATTTCTCAAAGGCCACAAACACAAGTATATGAAAAGATTTTGTAACAAAAAATTGTGATAAAACACCATTAACTGGTATCAAAATAAACAAATTATGTATAATAAATAATATTAATAATTGTATGTATTCAACTCTGTTAAAAAACATAAGGAAGGTTGAAAAGGCTTTTTAAAGACATTTAATGGAGCTTTTATCAACTACATACAGAAACAAGAAAAACTTTAAAAATAGTTAAAAAAAAACAAGCTTATAACAAATGTCATCAATTAGTTTGGATCAGTCATTAATTCAATTTGTAATAGAACTAGACCCAAGAGAAGAGAAAAAGAAAGGGATAATTGGTTTTTAAAACCATTTACAGTAAGAAAAAAAAAGGGAATGACCTGAATTCAAACTTGTTGCTCAGTCTCCTCATGCCAATGTATGTGCTAACCACTCTACTAGTGAGGTACTTTAATTACAACTAGAAAAGACTGTATAGTTATAATTGTTTGTTTCAATTTAGAGTGGCAACCTATAAAGGGGACTAATTTAGTTTATACTACCACTTCAGCCAAATACACTTTTTTTTTCCCTTCTTCAGGATACCAAACAAAATATTTAATTACCAATTGTTAATTAACTAATTGGTAATTTTTAAAATTGATTCTTGTGTTGTCAATTAAAAGAAATAATTGTGCGAAATTTCAGCTTGATCCGAGACTGGGTGTCAGAGATATAAGTTACGTGTACAAACTTTTTACCAGATAGCCAACCAGAGTTGATATAAGCTTTGTAAAAAAAAGGTGTAAGCGACTTCCTGTATGAAAAAGGTCTTCAAATTGTAAGGGTACTTCAAAATAAAACTGAGAAAAACCAACAGAGATGATTCCTTATAGTAAAAGAATCTTCTTGAAAAATATGGTGAGATCGATTCCATAAGGTAAACATCAATGCAGAGATGACAAATAAATAAAAAATTTTATTAGCTGATTCAGGTTCTTCTTTAAAAAAATTAATAAATGAAAATCAAATTAATGAATTTCTACCATACTGTCTAGTCTATAACAAATTAATTATATGATCAAGTCAAAATTATTGATAAAATCACACATAATATGAGCTTTGTTTAAAAAATAAGGAAAATGGGTGTAGGACATGCACTAACCATGAGATATATCACCAATACTGACAGAAATAAAAAAAATAGACTTTGCTGGGTAGGTCACCTTGAAAGAATGCCAGAGAACATAGGAACAAAAATTGTATACTGGTACCAGCAAAAACCAAAAGGCATGCGACTCTAAGGCAGACCACAAATACGATGGATTAACGATGTAGAGGCAGATCTACAATTAATTTGGTTTAGGCTAGGACCACTGGGATAGATGGTGGAGTTACAACATGTGAGCAACTAGACCTAAACATGGATGGTTAAAAAGCCTGGAAGCTACTGCACCAGTTAGCTACAAACCCACAACCTATAAAAGTCACTAAGAAACCTTAAAAAAAGTTAAAATCTTTAATAAATACTTTGCTACCATCAACAAATTACAACCAAGAAAAAAAACTTGACATGGTCATTACCATATATATATATCTCCTCCTTTGTGGTCAAAGATGAGCACATTTCTCATTTCCCATGAACACCATATTTTGATATTTTTGGGTTTTGGCAAATTGGCACAATTTAGGCTATGTAGTACCCATAAACCCTCAAGGCTTACTTCCCCGTTATAGCTCAAGATCTAAATGTTATACAGCTAAGTTATTAACAATAGGGTCCATTCATAGCTCAGATAGTAAAAAAAAAATAAAAAATTTATATAATCTAATACAAATCTGTTGTAAATATATATTTACAATTACTTTACCCTATCTCAAATCAAATTTCGTAGTCAACCACACCTCCCAGATAAAGCCCAGAATTTTCTCAGGGTCAACATAACAATACAATGATCCGAGAAAAGATCTAGCTCTTGATCAAAAGCAGTAGATCTAGAACTAGAATAAGCCTGAGGCAGTAACATAAGCCATAAATTGTGTAACTTGACTAAAACGAAACATGTGAACTGAGGCGCGCGGTACTGCGTGGGCTGAAACGCTGTTCGCTTGACTAGATCAAGAATAAGCCGACAAACAGTAGATCTAACATGCAAAGCCATAAATTGCGTGATTTGACCTAATTTCCCTAACTCTAACATCCACTTTTTATTGGTGTGTTTTAGTCGCCTTTGTTTTCAGAAACTGGCATTCCTGTAAAAAGGAATAGGGAAATACGCTAAGCCATAAACTGAAAAATTTGACCTAATTTCCCCTATACTATGTCATCGACCTTGGTTGTCTGGGAAATACTGATCTCGAATGGCTTCGAGATTGTGAAATTTTATAGTCCCTAAAACGCACATTATATCTAAATAATTACAAAGAATATATGTCTAATATTTCGTATGTATGTTTTTTTAAGCATTATGAAACTAAAAAAAAGTATCACACCGGTTTCCGCGTCTGACCCCAAAACCTCTTCAGTTGGTCTTTAAATATGGAGTCGAAAGCAGGATTGGAGTTTAGCTTTACTATATTGCAAGCTTTTTCATTCTGATGTCCATGGGGAGTTCTCAAGCCTCCACATGGAGACTTGGGAATGGTGATTTATGAAAAGTGCCGAGACAGAGCTGCAGGGCAGCATTTTGTATGCACTGAAGTATTTTTAGATACGATTTCCTATCTGCTTCATATGTTATGAATCCATAGTCTAACTTGGATCGGATCAGACTCCAATAAAGCAGCAAGAAGGTATCTCTGTCAGCTCCCCAGTCCATATTGCTGAGTACTCTAACTTGTGGCATTTCTTCTTTAGTTATTCAATATGGGGGAAAAAATTTAATTTTGAATCTAGGGTAAGGCCTAAAAATTTATTAGTTTTAACAACAGGGATCTTCTTTTAGTATAAAAATAAATCAGGGTCTGAATGAATTCCCCTTAAATTACAAAAATGCAGACTAACAGTTTTGGAGTCTAACATAATAGTAATTTCCTTTCTTAAGTATTTATGTTTTTGCCATATGTAAAAATGACAAAGTCATCAACATACAGAAAGCACTCTATGCCAGGGGACAGAGCCTTTATACTGCTGTTTATTTTTATATTTAACAGAGCTACTGAAAGAATGCTGCCCTGATTACACCCATTGCCAGGTCAAAAGTGGTCATAAGCCAGAAGCGGAGTTGCTCACTCAAACCTGAAATTTCCGGTCCTTTAGGAATTCCCTCACAAAGCAGGGAAGGTGTCCCTTAAGCCCCATAAGATCCAGGTCCCATAGAATGTCATGTTTCCAGGTTGTATCATAGTCCTTTTCTATATAAAAAAATACAGCTTCTAGATGTTTTCATCTAATAAATGCAGTCCTGATAAAAGGTTCCAGCCTTACAAGTGGTCAGTTGTTTTCTGCCCCTGCCAAAATCCGCACTGGTAGTTAGAGAATAATTTATTTTTCTCTAGGAATAAGACCAGCCTATTATTTATCATCCTTTCCATTGTTTAGCAGATGCAGCTTGTTAGTACTATTGGGCAATAGTTAGATGAGTCTAACCCATCTCTTCCCAGTTTATGTATTGGTATAACTGTGGCTTCTTCCAACTGTTTGGGAAAGCACCTGTTTGCCATACACAATTATAGATTTTTAGCAGTGTTGTCAATGAGGGTTCAGGAAGATGCTTGAGGAACTGATAGTGGATTTCATCTTCTCCTGATGCTGTGTCATGTGATTTGTCTTCAAGTGAGAACAGCTTCACATTGTTCTCTGATCTGAAATCAATGGGATGTCTTTCCTCCCTGATTTTAACTTTTTGGAATTCTGGAGTGTAGTGTGCAGTGGGTGATTTATCTGCTATTGAGGATGCAAGGCAGTCAGCTATATCTCTGGGGGACATAACAGTTCATCCTTGATTTTTCAAATGCCTTATTGCATTTGATTTTTTTTCCTATAACCGATAGCACTCTTGCAAGCTGCATCGAACCATGGTTTGATAGGCCATTTTGGGTTTGTGGAGGTTAGGGGTATAACTTTCCTGGCAATATCAAGTAGCTTGCTAGCAAAAATATCAGCTTGACTCTGTCCATTAAGGATATTTTCTGTGATATCCTCGGAGCATCTTTTTTGGAATTATTCCCAATCAGCTTTATTAAGTTACCACCGCTGAGATCGTCCCAATGAGGCGGCATTGTTAGCAATGATGATTGGGAAGTGGTCACTTCCCTGTAGGTCATTGCTTACCGACCATTTAAAGATGAGGTCAATGCATGTAAAAGATCCAGTTCCTGGAAGCAAGTAGGTCATGATGCATCATTAAGTATGCATAAATCATAGTGGAGTATCCTGCAGCATACAACCTCTTATGTAAGTATTGTTGGATCCCCACAGTGTTATGGGCATTATTATATAAGGATTATATAGGGTCAAGGGAGCTGTTCTATTGGGTTCTCAATGTCTGTTGGATTCAATGGAGCACCTATAGGTAGATACAAGCTGCAGCTAGTGATAACTTTGTGTAGTTATCGTAGCTGCTTGGGCCTGAAGTGTGGTTTGGAGTTCTACCCTCTCATTAAGGAAGCTGTCCTTCACAAGGATAAAAACTCCGCTTGATGCTCTCTCAACAGTTCTACTTTATGAGCCGGAACAGCTGAAACTAATACTGTCTGAGGTTTTCAGAAATGTTTCCTGTAGTCTCTGAGTCCATCAGTAGCTGCATTTCCTCATAATTGGCCTTG
Organism: Biomphalaria glabrata; assembly: GCF_947242115.1. NCBI lineage: Eukaryota > Metazoa > Mollusca > Gastropoda > Planorbidae > Biomphalaria > Biomphalaria glabrata. Next base: position 17,272,521 of record NC_074726.1, read on the forward strand.
AGGCCTCTACAATTCCACAGCACAATCCTGGAATCTGTGGCTTATTCTAAATGACCTACTTGAAGCTATTAGGCCTTGGAAGGCTCCCTTAATTTCTGTGACCTAAGTGTTTTTTTACTTAAATTTGGATGGAGAGGAAAGATCTCACCAATTATAGCAGAGGCTATTTCCTGCTCCCTCACTTCAGGCATCTCCTACTTTTTGTTTGGCCTCAGGTCTCAAAGAACTTAGATCTTTATCTCCCCTTACCCATCCAAGTCCAAGGCAAATGGACTGGTCTAAAGACTTAAGGAGATTTTAAGATAAGGAGACAGAGTTGGGTTCTCCAAGTAGGACCTGAGTCAGACATGTTGTCTCCAGGTTTTCCAGGAGTGATGGATTTCTCATGCTGCTCAATCTCCATGTCCTATTCACAATAGTGCTGCTTTTATTTAGCTTTGAGGTGTGCTTCATGGCGGTGTTTTCTTCAGAGTTGGAGAAGGAGGAGATGGTGGGGTTGATATGTCTGTCTACGTGGCTATGGATTTTCCTATCTTAAACACAGCCTGGGCCTAGGTTTTTGTCAAGCTGAATGGGCCCTTGGGTAGAGCCAATACAGCAGACTTCACCTGACTGAAGGTATATCCATTTCTTGCCTTGTACCCATGCACAGCAACCTCCTGTTTCCACACAGGGCGGTCCTTGGAGTAGGCTGAGTGGCCAGCGTGACAGTTTGGGCATTTGAACTGGGAGTGTCCTAGTTCCAATTGTGAGGATAATAGTGGCGTTTTTGACCTCCTCACCGTCACTACACATGGTAATGCGCCGGGCATGGGTGACTCCTTCAATCCCTCCACTATTTCCTTCTCAGAACATTCCAGCAGGTCTCTAAAGCTGATAACACCTCTGCTGGTGTTCAGACTCTTGTGTGGCATGACTAGCACATGGATTCTTCTGCATCGTAGAAGCCCATCAAAGTGTAGCTTGCTATCAACTTCTACAAGAAGTTCAGACGATTTGTGCAGCTTTAATACACACTTAGGCTTAAGTCCCTTGTAGATGAGAAAAGGGCTCATCTTTGTCAGGCTTTTACACTCTTCTGTGCATCTGACGACCAGAAATGATGGCCAGGTAGCACGAATTCTTGTGGCCTCCTCCTTTTTTTCTTCTCTTCTCCACTTCTTGCCCAGACCTAAATCTGGGACAAGTAGTTTTTTTTTTTTTTTTGTGCTATCCATAGATATTTATGGTTGATTGACACCTGTGCTCCCCACCCTAGTCAAACAAGGGGGCGAGCCATTCGGATGTCCAGAATGAGCTTACCATCGCTACAAAGGTGCTATATTCAGCCGATGCATCCAATACAGCAGCTCCCTGATTGACCCTCTAGCCACCACCCTCCAGTATAGGTCAATGACCCAAGGTGGTAGCTCAGCATGACCAGCCAGTTGACCCAGAAAGTGCAATATAGGCCTCAGGTCTAGAAGAACATTTTTTTAGAGCCAAGGTTCTCTTTATTTACCTTTACCTGTCCCAGTCCATGGCAAACGGTCTGGTCTGAAGACGTAGGTTGATTTTTTATATAAGGAGACAGAGCAATGGGTAATGAAGGCAGAAAGAGGACACATTGATAGAAAAGAAGTAGGGCACTTTTGAGCTCCAAAAGTTCTTAGAAAGAGGAGCACTGTTTAGCGTCATGCTATTTAGTAATGGTCCACTAAACATCTGCACATGTCCATTTAGCCATGCCACCCCTGGATTAGTATTTATGATGCATGTTTTTTTTGTTGTTGTTTTTTTGTCCCTATCACAATGGTATGAAAATGAAGGAAACTGTAGTTTGCTGTAAAAAAAAATATATATATTCTAAGTGCAAAACAAGTTATGTAGTAAAATATAGATTTAATTACTTGAAACTCTCCAGCAGTTGGTTTCCATTCATATGTTCCTTTTTTCTTACACAAGCCAATCTAGACAGATCTTCATGATAATACTCATCTTGATCTTGCCAAAATTTAGCATAAAATTCTGCAGCTAATAATGAAAATGGATTTATATTACAACTTCAAATCAAACAATGAATGTAATATAATATGAACAAAGACTAAGTTCTATTACCATTTCTTAAATTTATCTAGTTAATAAAAAATTAATATCTGTTACCATTCCATTCATGATTGTTGTATACCAATTCCAAATACATGTGAACGAAAATTGGATACAAAATTGTTGAAAGTTCAACCTAACAAATTAAAAGAGAACAAATCATTTAAATGTAATTAGTATGCCTTCTCCTAATGGTAGCTTTGAAGAATAAAAAGACATTTTTATTAAGCATTCATTTAAATTTAACAGAAGTGAAAATTATGTGATTTCCACAATTTATAGCTACTCAAATGTTCATAATGGAAAGTTCCTAAGAAAATACAAAAATATTGTTGACTTTTTTTTCATCAAAATCCTATGTAATATTTAATACATTTAACTATTTTTTCTAGAAATACATTTAAGAAAATAAGAAACACCACTAAACCTACTATATCTAAATTGCTTGTTTTATGTATTTAAAAAAATAAACCACCCTTCCATCTAAAACTAATTCCTCTTGCAGGTATCCCCATACTATTCTCTAAGCATTCCTGAAAATTTTCATAAGATAAGCTCATATCTCACAGACTGAATAGTAAAGAATTTAGCTTATCCATATCAATGTAGTTTTTTATATGTAATTCCAACTTATCAATAATAAACTATGTTATGAAAAAAGTTTTTTTTCATAAGCAGAATGGCAAGCTGATGTATTCGATTTTAGTAGAGGCACAATTCTGTAGCAAGATCATTTGTATTCATAGTAAAAATACATTGAAAGTTCTCAGTAGCCTGACTGATTTCTCTGTAAATCCATACCTCTAACTCATTAATTAGTGTCAAACCAGTTCTGTACAAAGGAGAGTGATAAATAGTAATGTTTGTTAATAGTGAGCAAATAAATGCTATCTTATTAGATTTTTCCAAGGCTTTTGACAAAGTTCACCACCATAGTTTGCTTAAAAAATTAAAATATTTTAGCATTTATGGTCCATTACAACACCAATAACAGTAAACTCAGGTAGACCTCAAGGAACAGTCTTAGGTCCACATTTACATACCGGGTAAATGTTTACCAAATTGCATTAGTTCAGGAACAAAAGTCAGATTATTTGCAGACGATTGCATAATATATTAGAACAATAAAATTAACACAAGATATAGAAATTTTACAAAGAGAATTAGATGAATTACAGAAATGGGAATCAAATTGGAGCATGTCTTTCCACCCAGAAAAATGTCAGTTATTAAGAGTAACAAAAAAAATAAAACAAATAAATTCCACCCATCTTATTCATATTAAACCAGTTACACACATTAAAGACGCAAAATACCTAGGTGTTATAATAAACGAAAAATTGTCATGGAATCCCCATATTGATTAAAATATTGAAAATCAAACAAAGCATTAGGGTTTATTAAAAGAAATTTCTATAAATCAAATAAGAACATAAAACTAAAATGTTATTTAACCCTGGTTAGGCCAATAATAGAATTTGCCTGCTCCAGAGAAAGCCTCCTCGGATCCAAGCATCAAGATAAATGGATATGATTTAAGAGCAGTGGACAGTCTTTTTTGTGTATGGTAAGGCCAAAGTCTGAGCATGCTCTTGAGAAGTCACAGACGATGCTCTGCAGATCATTTCCAGAGCAGGCATTTAAGGCACAGTTGTCAGCAAATAGCAAGTCCCTGATTACTGCTGATTTTATTTTTGATTTTGCTTTGAACTGCTTCAGGTTGAATAGGCCACCATCAAATCTGTATGTTTTATTTATCCCATTGTTTTCTCTGTTTGTTAATGCATCTGTCAGCAAGCAGAGAACATGATACTGAACAGTGTAGGTGCTAGGACACAGCCTTGTTTTACCCAGTTAGATACTTCGAAGGGCTCTGATGGTTCTCCACTTTCCTAGACATGAGTAACATCTTTAGTAAAATCACTAAATTTAGAAAGCATTCAGGAAAGAAGACTCAAAAGTAAAGTAGAAATTAAAACATTAAAAATGAACCATAATCTTCAATTCCAAAAACAACATCTAATTCCTCATTCCATATGTAAGGACTAATTTGTACAAATGCTCCTTCTTCCTTAGTGCTATTAGAGCATGGAATAGGTTGCCTGAGCCAGCCAGGAAAACCAGTGAGTTGGCAGAATTTAAGTCATTGGTCAAAATGCATAATTAGATGCATGACGCATAGAACATAATCATCTTCTTTTTTTGAAGTAATGTCTGTATTATATAAGATAAGTTTTTTTGCTGTTTATACATAGGAATAATTTCTTTAATCTATGCTTCAAGCTCAAACTGCTCCACTGTAACACTTTAAAGCTGATTGAATTTCAGTTATCAAAGTTACAACAACTTAATCATTCAGATTAATTGCGTATTAAAACTATAAACACATAATATTATACTTGAATAATTTGTATGCTTCTGTTGGTGCTTCAGTTTTTCAATTTAAGTGAATCTACATAGTACAGTTAAAACTTCATATTATTTTTTGCTAATAAATTAAAAAAAAACTCTAATGAATAGTTATCACCTTATGAACATCAAGACAGGAATCTATAAATGTTTTTAAATCTTTGTAGAGGTCCTCATACAAGCTTGGATCATCATCACTAAAAAGAAAATTGTAAGAAGTTCTCACTATAAATATTGTGCCAGTAGTAGGCCTAGTAGTTCAGAATATATCTATTCTAACAAAAAATAATTTTATTTTCCAGCCAATGGCCAACTGAAAAGTAAATGTCTCAGCATAAAATATACCCACAAATGTAATAAATCTAATTATGTATACAAAAGGCAGGAGGTAGAGCACATCACTTTTCTGCATTCTAAGATTCCAAAATTTATTTTCCAAAATATACAATGAACTATTTCTCCTAGTAGAATTTGCAGGTTAAATAAAGTTTAATTTATAATGGGTGAGAGACATTTGAGTCCCTGAAGCATGTATGTTTGTAAAGGGTTGTAAAGGGCTTGATTATCATAAGACCATCCTTGTGTTCAGCAAGTAGTGGACCTGTTTTGTAGTGTTACAAAACGTCTGGCAAAAAGAGGCAGTGTCCTCCTTTTAGGGGTCATGTCTGGATTTTTCACTGCTGTTTACTGCAATGGCATATAATTTGTGAATCAAATCTTAACAAAGAAAACTTAAAAGATGTAAAGGTTCACCGCGTTGATTTATATCTATCTATGGCCTCTTTCAGTCGCGAAGCGACTATGGATCATCTCATGGAAATGAGATGAATGCCTGGGCATTAGCTGTGATCAGAACAATGTCGCCCATACATCAGTCCCCCCCCCCCCCCCCTCCATGCAGATGATGTATCCAAAGGAACAGCAGTGCCAAAAAAGGTTGGGGTCAGCAGCGTCTCAGGTTATGCCATGGTGTAGCACTGGGTGCTGCAAACTGCCTTAGGGTCGCCAGCTCCTGATTTTTCCTCTGGTTGACTCCCAAAGCTTTTCCCATGATTGAGTATAGCTGCAAGGCAACAGAGGTTTGAATTCAGAGTTTTCCTTCTCCTAGGTAGGTAGCCTCTATATAATAAGAATAATAATAATGCACATGAAGTGACCCATAATACATAGTATCAACCAATAGGCTATGTTGCTGCAAGTAAAAATTATGTATGCGTCAGTCACATATAGCCCAATTTTTTTTGTATACAATAAGTTACAAAAGTTTATTTTTACCTGATTAGTTACAAAAATTATATATTCGATAAAACTAAAGACTTATATATACTATGACATATATATAGGTACATGGTTTATGAACAAAATTTATTTAGGTAGGTGCTGTATTATTATTATACACCAAGTATTGGAACTTTAAAAAACCCAGGTTCGTACCAATTTACTTCATTTAATGCAACAATGAAAAAAAAAAGCTGTAAATAGATTTACTCCTGTGTTACGCTGGCAACCTGTATAAATTAGATCTATATTTATATAATACAATAGATTTAAATTTAACCTATGTGCAAAGTTTCTTACTTATATAGCCACTTGCAGATATAAAGTGGTGGGAAAGATCGCTTATTACTGATCATAATCATTGGTTTGTTGGAGCTCTACACATAATGGGATATATTACAAAATTAGATTAAGGGGATAATTTTAGCGACAGAATACCGCCCATGACAAAATAGTGCCAAAATTTATTATCTTATTTTTTAAAATTACTTTTTGATCAGTTATTTCATATAAACAGATAGTCACAGACTCAAGTTGGTTGCAATGCCAGGTAGAAACTCCATCAGTGGCTTTTTGCCATTGTTGGAAACACAGGTGCAAGACCAAAGTTAAATAGCATATACTTTGTTTTCATTGCAGTTTTGCTTCATTCTCCAGCATTGTTTTGAAGAATCATGTTCTCAACCTAGACCTACTCATGTTTTTTGATTAAGTACTTAATAGGTTTGTAGACATAAGTGTGGTGACTGTCAACTGAAAGTGAAAAAAGCATAGTGCTATCTATCTACTGTATTGTTGTTAAGAATTTAAAAAGGAAGGATGTGCTAATATATTACTTGAAAGGATGCGACGTAATAAAATGATAGTTTTCAATGTCTACTTTTATCAACTTTTAGTCTCTGTTAATTCTTATGTTTAATTGTCTACAAAAACTTATTTCTCTGTGAGAACAGAACAAATATGTAAGTGGTTTATGATAGTGCAACCTTATGTGTTCTAATATTTTACATGTGATGCTTGGTAAGTGATACTGGTCTGTTATTAACTAGATAAGATTCATGGGTGTAGAATTCATGGGCGGGGAGTCTACAATTTTTCCACTAACTCTAGGAAGAAATATTCTAGTGCACAATAAATGAAAGGTCAGAATGTAATAAAGATTAATTATGTACAGACACACAGATATATATTTCGCCTGGGGGGTAGGGGGGGGGAGAGGCTAGACCCGCCCCCTCGAAAAAAAATCCTGGCTACCCCCATGATAAGATTTATATCCTTTCTTAAAAAGGGGAGCTTCATTACAGTTCCTCAGTACTCTACCCTGATTAAGTGATACCTACAAAAGTATTTTGAACACTGATGCTAGCTCATCGCTTAGTTTTTTTTTAGTATTCCGGCTGGAAAATCATCTGTCATCATGCTTTATTTGATTTTATTTTAGCTAATAGTTTTTGGATCCCTTTTTCTTGTTTATCTATATGATAATATCTCCTATGTTTTCACTTGGTTTTAATTTTACAAATCCTGACTTATTTAATTTCACTCTCCATTTAAATAATCCAACAAAAAATAGCCATTTAAAAATATCTTATTTAAAAAATCTAAATTTATATTTATGTGCCAAATAGCTTTATAATGTTAATTCAAACCTTTTGTACACTGCAGCTAATGCTTGAGATACTTCAGCTTTTTTGTCATTTTCATCTCTCAGATCATCATCGTTGACTTTTGCTTCTTGCTTCAGCAACTGTTCTGTTTCCTGGTGATATAAAAACAGTCTTTTAGAAAATCATTTTGTAAAATTTTTAAAAAATTTATTTAATTATTTCATATTTTTATTTATATCATTAAGATATTAAATTATGATAAAGTTTGTAATAAAGAATTTAATACCCTTTATTTAAAAATAAAATAGGATCTTTTAACTATAAATATATAAAATCAAAATATCGGCTCACAAATAATGGTTCATGAGCATTTAGACTGATAAAGTGATTTCACAAACCTGTCATGGCATTGCCAAAAAGTATGATTGAAATATAAATTCTAGATCTACAAAGATATGTAGACACATAACAGTTAAATAAATAAATTTAGGCCTATATATGTAAAAGGCTGAGGATCGGCGGCTGAGCGGTAAAGCGCTTGGCTTCCGAACTGGGGACCGTGGTTCGAATCCTGGTGAAGACTGGGATTTTTAATTTTGGGATCTTCAGGCACCTCTGAGTCCACCCAGCTCTAATGGGTACCTGACATTAGTTAAGGAAAAGTAAAGGCGGTTGGTCGTTGTGCTGGCCACATAACACCCTTGTTAACCGTAGGCCACAGAAACAAATGACCTTTACATCATCTGCCCTTAAAACCACAGGGTCTGAAAGGGGAACTTTTATTTTTTTATGCGTAAAATTAACCATATTAATATATATTTTTTAATTAAAAATTAACAGTTACAATATTCTATTTATTTAAAGTCAAACTTCTTATCTCTTTCAGTGCGAGGTTTTTTCTCGGGGAGCAACTTCGCTAGCACAGATGGATACCTATTGCCTTTTAAAATAAACTCAAATATGTTAAATTATATAAAAAATAAAACGGTACATTGGTTTAAGTAATTCTATCCCCCTCCCTTTTTTTTCAGATTTTTGTTTGTTTGGCAATAAAGCGTATATATGAATTTTATTTCGAAAACGGCTCTAACGATTTTCTTTAAAATTTCAAGGTATATGTATATAATTGAGAAAAAAATTCTCAACTCAGCAAGGGGAAAACTCGAGGTTGACGTTATATCAGTTTGAAAATATTTCATTATCGAAAAATTAATTATGGCTGGAATGTTTCATAAATGAAAATTTTCCATGACGTCAAAGGGAAAAAACACCACTTACGTCACTAGGCTTAAAGGAGTACATTAAAATATTTCTTTGCAAACATGAACAACTTTTTATGAATCAATAGTCCTAATTAAACATTTGTGCACCATCTTATTGTAGGCTCTATTAGCTTAGTCAACAAAGTATAAGACACCTACACAGCTCTCCGCAATTAAAGTGTAAACAATTAATAAAACTCACTAAACACAATAACCAAACATACCTCTGAAAACTTTATTTCTTCCATAGTTCTATAATAAATTAATCTACTAACACCAAGGTACTTAGGTAGCTTTACCATGCTGAGAGCCACTCCATTAAGGGAGAGCTGGAAAGGTTGCCCAGAGAATGCCAGTCCCGAGCATGAACAAAGAATGTGTTTATTTCTAGCCTCCATTTTTGTGTGTATGAGCAGAGTGTATGGAGATATTCTTGCAACACTTTTTGTATAGTGGTTGCGCTATTTCCGGATTTCCAAAGGACAATATCATCAGCATATAGCAGCTTTTGGCATTTTAGCTGAGCTGGTAGTTCATTTATAAAGGCCGTGAAAAGGACGCATGACAGGACGGAGCCCTACGGGAGGCTGTGCTCGAGGGTCATTTCCCCTGAGACTTCTCCTTACATCCTGGTTCTTCTTGTAGGCTCTTGCTCTTATCTTATGAAGCAAACCAGGCCACCATACTTTATCATATGCCTGTTTTAAGTCACAGAAGACTGCGTATGTGCTTTCGGTCCTTTAGAATCCATCTGCCATGCTCTCCACAAAGATGTTGACTTGGTCTATAGCGGACATTCCAGCCCTGAAACCAGCCTGTTCCAGAGCTATAAGATGGGCAAACCAGACGCTCATATACCTTTTTTTTTTCAGCCATCTTTCCCACACAAGATGTGTGGAAGCTATCTTTTCCCTTTTTTGGTATAGGAATAATGGTGGCACGTTTCCAGGCCCATCTGCCCAGGTTCAATTACAAATGCCAAGAGAAAGGCCCTTCCTTTCCCCCCTACATGCTTGAGCATTTTGGGGGGTGGAACCATCCGGCCCGGGAGCCTTTTTGAGCTGGCATTTCCTTATGGCTGCATTATCGCCTATCACTTTCGGTCTGTGGTTCCTTTCTGTCTTTTTTTTTCATCAGCTTTGCGAGCCTTATCAATGGCTTTGGACATTGGGAACTTCTTGGCAGCCTTGTTGATTTTATCCAAATATTTGTTCAATAAGATGGCAATTTTCTTCTTTGATGAAATGGTTACCCCACTGGGTAAAGATAATGGGGTTGCTGTTTTCATGTGGCCAGCATTTTCGAGATTTCTCAGAAGACTTCAAGCCTTAGAGCTTTCCCTTAGGTCTAACCTTGCACAGGTGTTGGTCCAACTTTCTCGTTTTTCACTGTTGACAGACGTTTTGACTAGTAGGCTGAGTCTGCTATATTTCTGCCTGAGTGTTGGGTTGTTTGGGTTCTTTTGGTACGCCCTTTTCCAAGCCGTAACAAGTTTGTTGATTTTAGCTGTCCAAAAGTTCTTGAATGTTTTACAAGGGTAAGTCCGAGGAATAAACCTTTAAGTCATGCCCAGGATCGCTGCTGTTATTTGATGGTATACAAGGTCGACAGAGCTAGACTGCATGGATTTTTTCAAGGGCATTGTCGACTTAGTGGTCTTGGTGTTGGAGTAAGTTCACCCCCTAGTGAAGGGTCAAGCCATTAAAATATGCGGGCTCTAAACTGGTGGTTAAAAAAAAGGTCTCCTGCTTCAATCCACTTTCGTGGATTAAACCATGCCTGGAGTCAGATACCCTCTTCTATTTCAGTTAAAGCAAGTTGGTGCCTAAGCTGGTCTTAAAAGCGTTTCTGTGGGACATCTCAGTTACATCTACCACCTTTCCGCTCACAAAAAAAGACTGCCTTTTGCAAACACTCGTAACACCATACAGGATAGTGATTTCTCCAGCATAACTGTCAGTCCCTCTATACTGTCCATACCAGCATGTTCTGTATGGGGACTTAAGAGACTTTCTTTTCTAATCACCATGTACATTGACATTAAGAACTAAGAGAACACGAAAGCAACTTTTCTAATTGGGAATCTTTACCCAATCCAAAAAAAGTAAATATATTTCCTCAACAAATTATTCAAACGAGCAAAACTCTTGTCACCTGGTACTAAATAGTAAATAGGGCCTATTCAAAGCATGTTATTTTCAAAATAAGTAGATCAAAGTAAATAGCCAGCTGAATATTTGACATTTTTACACTTCAAAAAAATGGGTTTTATTTTAGTTATGTCTCTATTTTTTATTGATTCACTGAGGTTTAATTTAGACCAAATCTCAGAACTAAACAAAATATATAAATGCAGTCTTGGTCTTAATCTGGACTAGTGAACTTGGAATCTTGAAGGATATTTCTCAAGCTTTTCAATTAATACAAGAAAAATAATAAAATTGGTAAATGTATATATACAGTTTTTAATAGCATCCATGATAGAATTAGATTTACTATATTTTTATGGCCTCCTTGAGGTGAGAAGCAACTATTGATCCTCTCATGTATAAGTGTATATCATCATAATTTTCTTTCTAACTTCTAAATGGGAAATCATGGTCAAATTGTGACTAACATATATATATTTTATAGTTCAGCAACATAACCTATTAAACTAAAGAAAGAAAATTATGACTAGGGTAGCTCTGAATCCAGACGAATATCCAGCTATTCTTCGCTATTGGGCCATATTTAGCTCCAGTCAAATATCACTGCAGGATAGTTGGCCAATTAGTAAAAAGTACACATGGTACCTACATTTCTATTAAGATGTATAGTGGACCTCGTTCCATTAATGCCTCTTGTGGACCAGGGCAATTTTTAAACGGAGAGGTAAACACACCCTTATTCTTTATTTTATTTGTTAGGTCCTTGACACTGAATTTATTGATAGGCATTGACCATATTTAAGCCAGAATGTCAACATGCTAAGACAGCATACGGACACTGTAAATAAGTATTTCAGTTCAATTACTTTAACATGTTAATATCAAATAAAATGTCTTGATTTGATAATATTCTTAATAATTTGGGAGTGTCAAGTAAATCCTCGTTATTACTGCTATAAGTATATAATTATCACCGCATTTAGATCTAACAAGCAAAGAAAAAAATGCTGGATTGTTAAGAAACACTTGACCTCTGTAACAGGTATAATAAAACTACACATTCTGTGCAGAGGGCCGTCACCAGAGACCTGTGTCTGGAGTGGTCGCCCTTACATAGAATCATGGCAGTTACAGTATTAAAGAAATTCCCAGTGGTTAGCACTGCTTTCAGCAGTGAGCAGGCCCAGGACTAAGGTGTGGAGCACCATACTTATGGTACGACCCAACCCAGTATTGGTCAATAGTAAAGTAAAGCTCCCCTTACTGACCTTGTGATCTATAGGGCAGATGATGTTAAGGTTATTTGTTTCATTGGCCAACGATTAATGAGCAGGGTGTCATTTGGCCAGCACAACAACCAACCGCCTTTACTTTCCCCTACCAAAGTCAGGCACCCATTAGAGTTGGGTGGACTCAGAGGCGCCCTAAAAATCGAGAAATTCAAAATCCCTGTCGTCACCAAGATTCGAATCCAGGACCTCAGGTTTGGAAGCGCCAAGCACTTAACCATTGGGCTACTGCACCACCTTTAATATAATATAATATTATATAGATATTTATCTAGCATTCCCTAGTCTAACTGTTAGTGTTAGTAGATTAAGAGTGTTTCTAGAATCTAGACTATTAGAAATCTGACTAAAGTCTAGATCTAGATTTATATAGTCTAGATCTAAAATCAAATAGTCTGAATACTAGTCTGAATACTAGGCTCTAGTCACTCTAGAGATAAGATAAGATTCTAATCTAGAATTTTAGAACTAGATCTAGATTCTTGATTCAGGTCTATTTTTTTTTTTTAAAGTTTATCTTGATTCTTGAAGTGGTTCAACTGGCTGGAAGTAGTTAAAATTTAAATTTAGAAAAGATCAAGATCTAGATTTATAATTTTATAATTTATTAGATCTAGATCTAGATCTACTTGATTTAGCCAATTTTTGCCTAGACTAGGGCTTTAACTTTAGCCTAGAGTTAGAGGGTCTAGGGTTTCAATATCCAAAATTAGATTCTACACTGAGTCTAGATTCTAGATCTAGATCTAAATTTTAACTCTAGATTTCCTAGATCTAAAAAATTCTAGAAAACTCTAGATTTCCTAGATCTAAAAAATTCTTTAAGTTTAAACCTTTAAGTTGTGCTTTTGTAAAAATTGCAAAACTGCAAACAGGGTTTGCTTGTCATATTTAGCAACAGCAGGTTCATCTTGTTCTGTTGGCCCATCAGATAAGTTAGTTGACATTTTTTCCACAGCCACAAGTCCGACTAAATCAGTAAATGATTAATGTTATAAATCATTAAATGTCACTAAATCTATTATTATTATTATATATATAATAATATTAATATAGATCTAGAATATTCTAGAAAATAGATTCTAGAAATCTAGACATAATCATATGATAATCACATATATTTAATTTTAATATTATTATATTTATTAATAATATTATACTACATATAGATCTATAATCTATATTATAATAATTATATAGTAGATCTAGCCTCTAGGACTAGATTCTAGAATTGATATCTAGATCTAGATCAGTTGATACTAGATTTACTAGATCTAGATGTAGATCTAGATAGTATTACTATTAGTAGATTAAGATTCTAGATATAGAGTACATCTAGAATCTAGATCTAGCAACAATCTAGTCTAGAGTCTACATCTAGATCTACTCTAGTAGTAAATACTAAAGTGTCTAAAGTAAATAGATCTAGACATAGATCTAGAATCTAGATGTAGATCTAGATCTAGTTACGATATATATTACGATAGTATCTAGATTCTAGATTAGATTATAGTATAGGAATAGGGTAGTTATAATGGTAAAACTTTACATCGCAGGACCCTTATGAAGAATGTTACGCAAGTGGCAGCACCGCGCTGTCTATCGCTACGGTAATCAGGTCACAAGGTCACTACCGGCTAGACGGTGTCGGTAGTATCATGTAGGCCTAATAGTTCGTGATAGATCTAGTCATTCGCTAATGATATGAAAACTCTGGATCTATATTATGTAATAAAAAAAATATTTAAAAGGCTATAAAAAATAAATAATGAGAATGAATTAATCTTTATTTTTTTAATTTGTTTTTTTTTTGTTTGTTTGTGTCACTAATGTATGGTACCGTTATCCTATATATGTACGGGTTATAGGCCTATATTTATATATTTTTGCTGACACTATTTTTTTTTTCATTTGTAATGTTTTACAGACCTAAATTATTATTTTTTAATTTATTGATTTAATGTAATTTTACTTTAAAATTAAAGTAAACCATAGTCTATGAAGTAAACCAATCATATTGGGTTTCGTATATGTGCAACATATTCTTTATTTTATTTTCAAATTAAATTAAACTGAATGGGTTTCCTTATAAGTACAGATATTTATCTAAAATCCACGCATTTCTGCCAGATCTCTACAAATGTTTTTTTTTTTTTAATTATTTCAAGTTGTGAAATCCACCGTAAAACATACAACGCTCAAATATTAATTGTATAGAGGCTTTTGTGTAAAGAAAGATACATAGATTACCATGACCATGATGTCCACTTTTGTCTTCGGGAACCGATAATAAATGAGCGCTCGGTATTCATTTGGGATAGACATAGTTTCGAGCTACATCATTAGTTGTCTGTATGAAGAATGATCTATTGAAACTATAGCGACTACTTTTATGTCCACATAGACTTCGCAAATGTCATAATTAAATTAAATACTTATTTCAGCTACACTAGAGTGAGACTAGAAGCAACTCTAAGGCTTTTACATAAAACCAGTGAAGTGAATTGATATCAACTGTATTAATAGATAATGATAACATATGTCTCCCCATTTTCTACACTGATGTTTAAGTGAATTACAGCTAGGTACCAATTTATGATCAAAGAAATATTTATAGAAACAAAGTCAAGTGACGTAAGTTGTAACTTCCAATGTAATAAAGTAAGCATTAAGTGAATAGGAAACTATGAAAAAAATAATCAGTTGGGAAAGTGAGAAGCAGATAAGCTAACAGAATCTATTATGTCATGACATGAAACTATATGAGACAACTAAAGAATTGAAAAGATTGAAACTCACACTGGGTTTTGTATCCGAATCAATCAGGAATAAAAAATTGAAAGCGACGATGCGATGTTCACTGTTGGATAGCTTGATAATAAACTGCCCTAACTAAAACGTGGACACGTGACTTAAGACAAACAAACCAATCATGCAAATCTGTCGTGGGTTATCCAAATGTGTGTGATTTGACCATTTAAGTGAGGGTTACATGACAAAACAGCAGGGGGGGGTGATAGGAAGGAATGGGTGGATGTTGACAGTCTAGCATGTGGCGAGGGAGTTACGCAACATGTCCATCTGTCTTATATGGCCTGCGGGCTCATGATGTATTGTATGTATTGAGTATGTAAACCTACATTTATTACTTAAAAAGATTCATGTATCTTCAACTGTATAGCTTTTAAAAAGAAACATTTTAGATATATAGACAGAGATGAGGTAGAGAGATAAAGGATAGATAGATAGATGGATAGAGAGAGGGATAGATAGATAGATAGAGATAAGTTAGACAGAGAGAGGATAGATAGGTAGAGAGAGGGATAGATAGAGAGAGAGAGGGATAGATAGAGAGAGAGGGATAGATAGAGATAAGTTAGACAGAGAGAGAATAGATAGGTAGAGAGAGGGATAGATAGAGAGAGAGAGGGATAGAGAGAGAGAGAGAGGGATAGATAGAGAGAGAGAGGGATAGATAGAGATAAGTTAGACAGAGAGAGGATAGATAGGTAGAGAGAGGATAGATAGGTAGAGAGAGAGAGAGAGGGATAGATAGATAGAGATAAGTTAGACAGAGAGAGGATAGATAGGTAGAGATAAGTTAGACAGAGAGGATAGATAGGTAGAGAGAGGGATAGATAGAGAGAGAGAGGGATAGATAGAGAGAGAGAGGGATAGATAGAGAGAGAGGGATAGATAGAGATAAGTTAGACAGAGAGAGAATAGATAGGTAGAGAGAGGGATAGATAGAGAGAGAGAGGGATAGAGAGAGAGAGAGGGATAGATAGAGAGAGAGAGAGGGATAGATAGAGAGAGAGAGGGATAGATAGAGAGAGAGAGGGATAGATAGAGATAAGTTAGACAGAGAGAGGATAGATAGGTAGAGAGAGAGAGAGGGAGGGATAGATAGAGAAAGGATAGATAGATAGAGAAAGGATAGATAGATAGAGAGGGATAGATAGAGAGAGATAAGTTAGACAGAGAGAGGATAGGTAAATGGATGCATAGAAAGAGAGATACGTAGATTTTGTTTATTTATCTAGCTAATTATTAGAATAATTAAATAAAAAGTGTGTTTATTTAAATAAACTATATAAAAATCCCATTTGTATAGTTATTTGAAACATTTTCACCATTTCCTATTTATTTGCTACGCGCGTGCTTTACTGCCCCGTCGGCGTTGTGTCTTACCGTAACCAACGTATAGGATCTCTGTTCTCCGGCGCAATAGTTCTTCTCACGTCTGCTATCAAACTCGCTAGACGGTCGGCCATAAAACACGGACATATTGACTCCCCCCCCCCCCCAAATAAAAAGTGGGGTCAATTAGCCTGGTAAGGGGATGGTATCAGCATCATACTTACTTCTATTCGGTGCTTTTTTTTTTCTAAAGAAATAGGTGCCGGTACTCACTAATAAATTAATAATAAACGTTAAAATACAAGAGAAGTAATATTTTTTCCCAAATTGAAAAAGGTGCCGGTACGCCGTATATACATTCTATTTACATACATGCGAATGTTTGCTCTTTCCCTACGGCTATGTGGCTATCGCCCTCTAATCTTGTCCACTTTTTTTTAACATATCTATGCCATCCAGTAATTAAGGTCAATCCTCTTAATACCTACGTCGTTCCTTTCCTCCATTTCTCCCCATTGGACAGTTTGGCACATGACATAGCGCTAGACAGAATGGAGCCCCCCCCCCACCACCTACCAACCCCGACCCACCCTCACAGACACCTAAGTAATAATCTCATTTGTAAGTGATACATTTTGTTCAACAGGCCTGTTTGTAACTTTGTTTTGTTACAGAACTATAATTCCAAGCTCTAAACAAAAAAAAATGTGGGAGGAGAAATTAAATGGACCAATTAGATTATACTCTAAATTTTTTGCATTTTTAGGATTCAAGCATAAATTGTGAGTGATAGTCCCAAATGTATTAATACAATAGAAAATATCAGATTGAGTAAAGGTTGCAAATAGGCGACTAGATAAAGAATATTAGGGTTCAGAACTCATCTCAATTTTTACTCTTATACTGAATAATTTTGTATAAATTCTAAATTTTCCAAAAGAAAGTTTTTCTTAAAATAGAGCTAAGCAGAAAATAGAAGAGAGATAAGAAGCAATAGCGGCCATAGGGTGTAGCTAATGGGGCAAGCACCCCAGGCCCTACGTCTGAGGGGGGGGGCGCGATCGGAGATTTTATTGTCACAAACGTGATCACTACATATTTTCAGCCTAAGTGTTTTATAGGCTACTGTGCATAGACACGTTTAACCAAGCTACGACATTAATCCGAGAGTGGGTACATGGCAAGTGGTTGAAATCCTGGGATGGCTCCAACAAAGCCCGTGGAGTCTGGCAACATTTGCGTCGCCCGGACCGCGACGATCCATGGTGGAGGCTAAAAAGGTCGAAACAATCTATCATTGCGCAGTGTAAAACGGGGCACTGCCCTGTTGGTGCTTACTTTGCCAGGTTCCGGCCAAATTTTGATGCCCGTTGCCGACACTGTGGAGAGTCGGTGGAGACAGTGACGCGTCTCTTGCAAGAGTGTATGCAGCTCCGAGAGCTGCGGGATAGTTTGTCTGCAGTCACTTAACCTGTATGGGAGCTTGAAGGTACTACGCCTAACAGAAGAGTTTCTCGCCAAGGCTCTACGGGAGGACTAATCCTTCCAGTCTTGTTACCAATTGGGGTTCATCTCAGGTGCATAGACATCGAATGTTCATACTCTTGTGTGGCATGACTTCCACATGGAGATCACAGATTTTTCTGCATCGTAGAAGCCCATTAGAATGTATCTTGCTATCAGCTTCTACGAGAAGTTCAGATGACTCGTGCAACTTTGATACACTCTTGGGCTCTCCAGCTACTGCCTTAAATGCATTGTAGATGAGAAAAGGTCTCATCTTTGTTAGGCTTTTCCCCTCTTCTGTACACCTGGCCACCAGAAATGATGGCTTGGTAGAGTTTCTTGTGCCCTCCTTCTTTCTTTCTTCCATTCTTCCTTTCTTGCCCAGACATAAATCTGGGGCAAGTAGGTTTTTTTTTCTGTTGTCCATAGACAATTGTGGCTGTTCATCACTTGTGCTCCCCACCCGCCATCGAGTCCAACAAGGGTCGAGCCATTCGGGTGTTCAGAATGAACCCACCAGGGCTATACCGGTGCTATTTTCCATACTGATTCTCGGTGGACACTATCAAACGCTTTCTTAAAGTCTACGAAACTGATCGTTAGCCATTATTGGTTCTCAATACTTTGTTCTATGATATTTCGTAGAACGAAGATATGCTCTGCACATGTTCTGCCTCTTTGGAAGCCTGCTTGTTCTTCTCTGAGCCTCTCATCTACAGATTGTTGAAGCCGATAAAGGCACTTTTCTTATTCCATATGCTTGGACAAAAGTATTCAAATGCCCTGTCTTTCACCGTGACTGAGCAGGGCCTGAGATATCTGCGTTTCACCACCAATATACCCGGCAAATTCAGTTGATTCATAATGCTCTTGCTCGTATTTTTTTATTTATTTATTCCAAATCAACGTTTTGACTCGTACGAAGTTGAAGAACTTTCTAATATACCTTTTATAGTGCAAAGAATTGCAAGCCTATTATTAGATGTACATGGTTGGCCATCATCATCTCATCTCTGCCTGTGGTCCCTTATGGGACATAGGCCACCAGCCAGCTTCTTCAAGGCGTCTCGGTTCTGGGCATGTCTCTCCAACTGTCCCCACGTCTTGCCCATCTGCTTGACATCTGCTTCCAAATTGCGGCGCCATATATTCCTGGGCCGTCCCTATCTTTCTCTTTTTAAGTCTGTCGAGTATGATGATAGTCAGTCTGTTGTAAATATTATCCTTCTCTTCCTCTTCACTGTCATTTGTTGTTAAGACAATATCTAAGTTAATCCTCTTCTTCACTGAATGGAATGAGGCTGTTTTTATCCGTGGTCCATGCGCTTCTCATCCTACCAGTGCCCTCTGAGCCCGCTTAGACAGCATTATACCATAATGTGTCATTCTTGGAGGATCGTGTTTCAAATCAGGAGCTTTGAAACTGGATACAGCAGCTCCCTGATTGACCCTTTAGGTCGATGACCTATGCTGGTAGCTCAGCTCGACCAGCCGATTGACTCAGAGCGGGCCATCTGGGCTACAGGACAAGAGGAACTTTGAACCATTTTTTTGACGCACCCTGTAGTTTACCCTTACGGCTCAGGCCCCCCCCCCCACAAGACACCCGCCCAGGATTTGAATTTTTCCATTCACTCCAAGCACACCAAAAGTTACCTAATTTAGTTGGCGTCTATAAACCTTTGCATTTTATACTAGGTTCACAAACTAGAAAACGCACAGCTTTGTAAACATTTTATAGAGATTTTTGGACGTGTATCTTAGTTTATTTCGGCTTAGCTTAGTCAAGGAGTAGAGAAATCTCAAATATTTGGAAGTAGCCTATTCCGTAAAAATTTTATCTACTTATATGATGCTAGGGTCACTTGACCTAAACAATAAAGAACTTGAAAAACCAAACAGCGGACCTGGAAGAAGATGGATCTCCAGCTGTTCGGCGCCAGGATTATCCGACCTTCACCATCATCAGTACAAGGAACGTCAGGACCATTTACGAGACTGAGAAAACTGCAAGTGGCAGCAAAGATGAGAAACATAAACCTTCATCTTAAGAATCAGCGAGTCAAGTTAGACTCTCTCCAACTGTCCCCACGTCTTGCCCATCTGCTTGACATCTGCTTCCAAATTGCGGCACCATATATTCCTGGGCCGTTCCTATCTTGACGACTACAGGTATAAACAAATAGTTTGAGAACATCGCGCAGGATGGACAACAGAACAAACTGAGCGTGCTGGTACGAACCTCGCCGATAGCGAAAGAAATGAAGTTGCCATAAAAAAGGGGATGCACAAAAAAGCAGCCCTGTTAGATAGCCCTAAAACAGGAGCATTCAGACATACGAACAGTGGCTAACTTTGCCGCTTCGGAATCGGCTTACTTAGTAGGATCCGATTGTTCGTGGACTCAAAAAGAAACACAAACTAGTTTTTCATGTGAGTACATTATTTACATCCTTTGTCTTTCAAGACAGAAAGAGACATATTACGGTCGGCAACTTCGTCATGGTTAACAAAATGTCCATTTGTAGCGTACTCGTAATATAAAAATCCAGTTATGGATTTACGGCAGTACGTCAACCCTGTGCCTATATTTCCGCAAACATAAAAATATACAAAATACACATTTTTTGCTTGCATATTTAATAATTATAATTAATTTTAAAGTAGAAAAATAAGATTACATACTCTAAAAAAAAAAAAAAAACAAGAGCAGAAAAAAATGTATTTCAATACGTATTTAAAAGAAACAAAACAGTTAACACACGATTAGATTTATCACGATTAGATTTATAATATTATTTTTTTAGCAAAGATACGTAGGTCTGTAATTAATTAATAATATATTAATAAAAATTCCCCAAAAACATAAAATACCATCTAAACATTAATAGTTATTCCAAGAATAAATTGTACAAAAAAATCTAAATCTATATTACATAGAGGAGAGAGAGAGAGAGAGGGCAGTGACCGGGCGCGCTCTGCGCGCGAGCAGGTGAGGTCACGTCAGTACGTCATCATACGTGCGGATAGACAGCTGCCAAATAATTGACCTGAAAAACTAGGGTCCTGCGATGTAAAGTTTTACCGTTATAATAATATCACTGATACGGATATAACTATTATAACCACTAGATTGTCTAGATTAGATCTATCTAATCTACTATCTAGATCTATAGATGATAGTTTATAAGTATCATCATCTGTATAGTATAGACTATAGTGTCTATAGACGTATTAGTCGTATACTGTATAGATCTAGAATTAATGTTTATGAACTACAACTGGAGTCTAGTATGGGCGAAAGTTTTCATAAAAGAAGTTAGGAATTATTATGATTATGATAAACGAAGTGCCTATTCCCAACCAGCTGGGAATTTCAAGCCTATTCCCTGTCAACTGCGTATAAGCATAGGCTTCAACCGTGACCTCCGTCAAAGGTGCCGATTCAATCCTTCTCCCAGTCGTCAGTTGACTTCCGGTCTATTATCTTCTTATCTTATATAATACAGACGTTACTTCAAAAAAGAAGATGATTACCTCCTACGCGTCATGCATTTAGTCATGCATATTAACCAATGACTTAAATTCTGCTAAGTCACTGGTTTTCCTGGCTAGCTCAGGCAAACCATTCCATGCCCTAATAGCACTAGGGAAGAAGGAGTATTAGTACAAATTTGTCCTAGCATATGGAACGAGGTTAACTATGTATATTGTATACCTGCCAATCCCCAGTCTGTTGACCGGAAGTGTTGCTATATAAAAAGCTAGTGTAAACAGGCCCATGGCATTTATCTAATCAATTATCTTCTGACCATTTTTACTTTATTTCGTATATCATTAATTACAACATGGAAGGAAAATCATTCAAATATTTCACAATATTCAAGGAATTTATCAAGAAGCATGAAGAGATCAGCATGTTTTGTTTGTTACTGGTAGTTCTAAAAAGGTATGTTGTTGATTTTACAATGATGTAACAATGATTTGCTAGCAACTAGACTTCTACTTCTTATATGATACAGACATGTACGTTACTTCAAAAACGAAGATGATTACGTCCTACGCTCAGGCAACCCATTCCATGCTCTAATAGCACTAGGGAAGAAGGAGTATTTGTACAAATTTGTCCTAGCATATGGGACGAGGAATGTGCCTTTATTTTTGTGTCTTTCAGAGTATTTTATTAAATTTTGTTTTTGTATTTGAAGATTATGGTTCAGTGTTTTATGTATGATTGCTACTTTACTTTTGAGCCTTCTGTCCTGAAGGCTTTCTAAATTTAGTGATTTTACTAAAGGTGTTACTCTAGTCAAATGTGAATATTCGTTTTTTATAAATCTCACTGCTCTATTTTGTGTCTGTTCCAGTTTCTTAATGTTTTCTTGAGTTGAGGGGTCCCAAACGGAGGATGCATATTCTATTATTGGCCTAACCAAGGTTAAATAACATTTTAGTTTTATGTTCTTATTTGATTTATAGAAATTTCTTTTAATAAACCCTAATGCTTTGTTTGATTAGGAGGGGGGTTGAAAATCAAATTCTTCTTTAACTGTGCTCATGGAATTCAGGGATTGTCGTTTGCATTTTTTTTTTGTTTTATAGAAGAGGGGGATTTAACTTCAAAAAACCCTGGTAGGGGTTTAAACTCAAAACCCCCTGGTAGGGGGTTTTAAAGTCAACCCCCCCTGGTAGGGGGTTTTAAACTTAAAAACCCTTGGCTGTGCTGGGGCAAGTGATGGTTTAGTATTAAAATCTCACCTAAAATAAACAGAATCAAAGCAAAAAATCAGTCACTAAATTCCGATCCCCCCCCCCGGCTACGCCCATGTTCTGAGGTATGTATACTGCTACTATTCTAATAAAAACAAGGTTACAAAGACAGTTTGTGTGGAAACATAAACTCAAAATCGGCCACCGAAGTGGTCCTCCCATGTAGATAAAAAGGCAGGTTTCGATATTTTCAGAAAGAATATCAGAATGAAATTCTATCAAAGGCAAATGACAAAGAAGAATAGAGAAAAATGTTGACAGATCTTGTGTGGCGCCCCAACGGTCCAGCAGACCAAGGGATAGGTAAAAGTGAAGTTGAAGTTAGATGTGAACCTGGCCTGATTTCATTTAATGATTATCTTATTGATCTAATTGTTTTGTAAAGCGTCAATCTCTTATTCAAAACCTCATAAAAAAAAATTCGCAAAAAAAAATAATTTTAAAAATCCTTAGTTGAGTGTCTTGTGGGCATTATGCTACCCTGCAGTTCAAGTGATAATATGAAAAACTACTTATTAACTGTTGTTTTAAATTATGTTCTCTTATATGCATATTAGATTTGTTTTATTTGAAAAAAAAAGTAAATTTTTTTTGTAAATGTAGTATTTAGTATGAGAGAACTCACATAACTTAGCAATACTTTTGTAAAAAAAAAAATAATAAAAAAATTGACAAAAAAATCTAAAACCGTTTGCATTAATGTGTTAAAAATATGGTAAATATAATAGTATCTCCCTTACTTAATAGCCTCGTGTGTTTGTTACTATTAATAGTGAATAGTTGTAAAAATGGTGTATTTTTTTGGAAAAACTGCTTGCATAGTTGATTTTAAAAATTAAATTTTTCACTATCAGAAAAGAAAAAAAGTAGCCGTTGCATCAGAACTTTGAAAGGTCTAAAAAATGTCATGATGTCGGATTTTCAATATCTTTTCTAGTTTACGAAATCTAAACGGGACGGATGGATGGGCGGACAGACATTCCACACAAAACTAATTGCGTCTTTTCCCCTATCGGAGCCGCTAAAAATGTAATTAACAAAAAAACAAAAACAAATCTGCTATCTACTGCACTCTATTAATGAAGCCCAGCGACAGATAAAAATTGATAACTATAGTTTTACAGTAGTTATTTAAATTTATTTTTTATTGGAGGGAACACCTTTTGGCTACACATTAAATTTAGTATTTGTAGCTTGGCGCGCGCTTTTCCTTATGTTGGAAAGGGATTTTTACTTCAAAACCCATCTTTTGCTACGCTCATGGAATTTGATGACTATAGTTTATTTTACAGGGAACTTTCGACGTCAAAAACATTTGTTTGGGAGGTTTTAAACTTACCTGGGGGGGGGGGGCCTAGTCTAAGCTTACAGAATTTGGTTTTATGTTAAAGAGGGGGGGGGTAACGACAAAATCCCCTGGAGGGGATTTTAAACTCAAAACCCTCCTTGGCTGCGCTGGTGCAAGTGATGGTTTAACATAAAAATTATCACCTACAAAATTCCACATCCCCAATTTCATTTTGGGGGAGTTTTGAACCTCGACCCATCCCCCCAGTTACGCCCATGGCGCAGATGCTTCTAGTGATAACGTTATATGTCCTACATTTTTTTTTTCGTCAGGAAGTCGCGACTCTCATTTAGATGACCTTGCACTACGATTTATAGTTCAGTGATACTTCATCCTCATTTTTTGTTTTATTTCTGCTATGGAGATTTTACTCTTTAGTCTTCAGAGTTCACAAACAATATGGCGTTCTAAATATTTTCTCCCCAGCTTAATCTAGATCTAGATTAGATAAAAAAATAACAGATTAGAGATCTAGATCTTAATTTGCTCTAAAAATCTTTTAAATTCAGGTCTATCAGATCAGGGGCTAAGCTAAGGTAGGATCATAATAACTGAATAAGAACGGACACAAACAGCATATGTTTAATGTTACTAGATCTATATACAGTTATACTATATAAGTATATAGATCTATGACCTATGTACTATGTTACTATCAATGAGTATCAACTATGTATCTAGATCTAGATCTAGTATGTATGATGATCATAATAAATTGTATAAATGATAATCATGATGATTCATGATCATAATGATAATCATTATTCATATAGATCTAATATAATGTCTCAATGATCATGAATATGATGTAGTCGTAAACTCCGATAGTTTTTCAAATTTTAGTTATTGACATATTTAAATTCTGCGTAAAAAGTTGTAATAGTAAACATTATATCATTTTTTATTTAAATGCTCGGAAAATTTTATATTTAATAAATTAGACAGAAAATTCTCCACGCCCCCCAAAAAACGGGGTTCTGCGAGATGTTTTTAGTTTTTAAAAACGTGACGTCACGAAAGTGCTGGCTAAATATAGATCTAGACCTATATAACCGATAAACTCTCTAGTCTAGATCTAGACCTATCGGGTCGCATTTATTGTTACGCTTCACAGCTAGATCTAGTCTCCACGTTGATTTATAATCGGTCATTGTTTATAAACCTCTATTTCTACTTGAAGAAAATTAAATATTGTTCTTCAGCTTGTTGCAGTAGTTCCAATCACAAAGATAAAATCAGCAAGTATGCTGATACAGAAATTAGTGTCTCTTTTCATTTGTTTCCAAGAGATGAAGTTTTAAAGGGAAAATGGGGAAAATTTATTCGCCTGAAGAGCAAATATTTTACAAAGGCATTAGCTAATTCCTGTTTATGCTCAAACCATTTTGAGAGAAGCTGTTTCAGCAACTTCACTGCTGTGGAAATGGGATTTTAAAAAAAAATTGAAGTTAATACCAGGTGCAGTACCAACAATACATTGGATTTCCAGGCCAAAGAATTCAATTAATGATACTACTGAGACATTTTAAACAACTGAAGTTCATAAATATAAATGAAATCAGATTTGTGAGCTAGAAATTTACTACGAATACTAGATCTACTATTAAATTTCTTATTTAATAAGTAGATCTATCGTCTACGAAACTCAATTCCAACTTTTTAACTTTTGACCTTGGGGGTGTGTCTCGCCGGCTGAGCCAGCGTCAAGCTCTCTCATCACTTTTTCCATGTCAACCAATGTTAGGTCGAAACAGCACAAAAAAATCATAATTTTCTTACGGTCAAACATACAGTCATAATTTATACACCATTAGAAATTTCTTTTAAAGTATTTTAATGATGTAATAATGAAAAATTTTTTTTATCAAAGATAATTTCTTTTTCGCCTCCCTATCAATGAGTATCAATAGGATTTGAGTGCACCGTCGTGACGTCACACAGAAATTCAGTGAAAATCTGACTGTTTTGGATGCGCAGAAAAATTATGTCACAAAAACATCAATTACTAAGTTATTCTTGCAAATAAAAAAAAAAGAATAATATATTCATTATCTATAAATCAAAACACATATTATATCAAAAATTGTCAAAACCATCGGAGTTACCCTTTAAGTCTAAGTCTAGACTAAGTTCTAAGTACTCTAAGTTAGAGTCTAAGTCTAGCTTAACTAGCTAGAGTCAGCTAGAGTAACTTTATAAACTTACGTTACATTATCATATCATTTAATACATCTATCAAACAAGTTAAGCCCTTAAGCTCAGTCGCCGACATTTTTTATGTTTGAATTTGTGTATCTCTGTAAGAATTAGACCTAGAAAAAAACTGATTGTATCTATGAACTCCTCATCCATTTTTCTTATAATGTAGACTTTGTATGTTTTATTCTATTACTACTCATTGTTAAAATTATATTTGATGTTAAAGTGGGTCAGGTCGATGCTTTCAGTTTCAAGCATCGAACATCGTTTTACCGCTACCTTCAAGAATCTTATCTTATCAAACATATTAAGAAACTATCTAACACACGAGAAGTATGGTGTTTTAAAAGTGTTATAATCTTAAAATTTTGTGAAAAGTATGGTTTAATTTTTTTTTATTTATAATAAATATCATTTTCTTTTCACGCCATGTCAAGACAGACAGATTTTTATACACATGCCCCACATCGAAGGAATCTATCAGCTCTGCTAAGAAACTGACAATACACATATGTGTAAGGTGCTAAGCCCAGTAACGCATTACCGACACATTACCATACCGGTACTTATTTAGGTGACTCTAAGCTATTTTGAGATATAAGGCCCTTAATAAATCCAGATTCTATATTATTTGGGGGAGAGCCAATAGATAATCCCGCCCTCCACAAGCCATTGCAGGACACAACAGTTTACGTGGTTGACCTAAAAACAAAAAATATGCGGCTCTACGTATCTAGCCGCCGATCTAGCACACTCAGTGTATGCCCAAACGTCAGTGCTGTAGAGATATTTTTCGATCAGGGCGGGGGAGGAGGGGGGGCTGAAAAGTTATGGTAGCTTGTGAGCTGTGTTACCTATAGATGTAGATAGATCCGCCCTCCCTAAACCACCTGGTTGACCAAAAAAAAACAACATATTTTATAGCACGTTTTGTATTTATCACACACACACACACACAAACAACATATCTATATATCTATCACACCTAGTGTTTGTGACCTAATTAGTGGCTTGACGGTAGGTACTCGACTGATGGCTCCTCCCCCTTTCCACTCAATATTGTTCTTACTACAACTTGAACAATGTTTTGGGGCTGTGTTGATGGCCTGGTTTACACTGTGTGTTGCGCTATCACTAACCATTTTTTTGTTGTTGTGTGTTAGTTTGGTGGCTTGAAATTTACATTGTTACTTTGCACTGAAAAAGTGTGAATGTTGGAGAGTGGAATTGTGTTAGAAGAAAGTGCGGCTAAGAGGGCGTAGGCAGGATAAGAGAGTGGTTAAATGTGTTATTGTTATTATTTAGTGTATTTGTGATGTTTCAAAGGAGTGTCTTTGTAGCACACTATGAACCATACTTTATGGCAAAAAAAAAAAAAATAGCCTTCATCCCTTATATGGGTATGAATTGCCAGGGGAGGTTAAAACAACAACTTTACATACACGGTTACAGAGAATTTAAAAAACTGCCATCAGCTTTGGAATAAGGAACAAAATTACCAGAACTTGTCTATAATTGGACATGCGCAGTCCCCAATGGTCGATTTTTGCTCCAAACATAAAAACAAATGAATTACAAACAAAAAAAGCGACCCGTTCAAGGAAGGAGAATTTGATGAAGTGTTCAAAATATAAGAACCTCCTCTATGATTAAATTAGATAGTTAGATTCTAGATCTAATAGAGTAAACTGACATCTGTTGAACAAGTAAAGCTAAGTCGCCGACATTTTTTATGTTTAAATTTGTGTATCTCTGTAAAAATTAGACCTAGGAAAAAAACTGGGTAATCGTAAATGTGAGCGTTAAAAATTATTTTTCGCGACATTCCTTGTTGTCACTGTCTGGCCAAAAACAAATCCAGATTTTTTTTATCAAAAATAATTTTGGCATCGTTAAGTGCTGCCAACTAGAAATGAGAAATGTATTAATGTTAGACAAAATAATTTAGACCACAATAAAATAGTTTTATTATTTTTTTTAAAGATTTATTGCAGTGAAATTTTTAACATCTTTTCATTGTCACTGAATTATGAATTATTACATTCTCTGAGTAAAAATACTTTTTTTTTTGTGAAGTAACCTATGTCTGTATTTTATAAGACAAGATCTGGATTGAGATTTTTTAAAAAAAAAGCTTTTATGAAATGCTAGACCAGATTCCAGATTATTTTAAATAGTTTTTATTTTCATAAAGAGCATTTTTCATGCTTATAGCATGCTCAGAGCACTATGGTCCAATCTGTTTTCTGGATCACTAGGTGGGGGGGGGTATCCAGGGAGAATGTTTTCAGTGATGCTTTTAGGTGCCCAGTAAACACAACTCTGATTGAGTCCTGTGTTGAGAACCTCGAGCCTCCTTATAAGTAGCCAAGACAAGCCCAAGCGTTTTATGTCTCTCACACTTGTCATATAGCGATTTCTATTTATTTATTTCTCTTGCTGTATTTTATTGGTGGTGTATTTTGAAAGTAAACGATGTTAACAAGGGAAATTAGTTTATATAAATGTTAAAAAAAAGCTTATTATTATACAGTGATTATATTAAATGATTTAAAATGTATATAGGTGGGATGACTATTGCCAAATTAAAAAAAAACTTAATTAAGGAATATCACAAAACAAGAATGATAATTTAAACAATTTAATATTTATCGGAAAGTCCTATAACATATACATATCTAGACTATCGTAGAGTCACTAGATATATATATATATAAACAGTCTATGATTTTTATTATTATTGGTAATACAGTACATATTCTAGAAGGTTTTCTCTCTCTCTCACTCTTACAGAATTTAATATTTATTTTGTATTATAATTTTTGTTTTAATTATGCAACATAAAATATACATTCTATGATTTTTTTAAAAATCATTGAATATAATATAAAGTAATCGAATATACAGTCATATATATATATCTAGTGACTCTACTATAGTCTAGATTCTAGATCTAGATGACTAGATGATGGGTCTAGATCTAGATTATAGATCTAATCTAGATCTTATTATTTATTATATATATAGAATCTAGATATCTAACTAATGATAATCTACTATCTAGGACTAAGGCTAGATTAATAGATAGATCTAGAATATGATCTAGATCTAGCATTCTATATATTTTAAAAAGTATTTAGACATATCTCGGGAGAAATCAAATTACATATTTGTAATCTGCATTTTTTCTGCGTATTCTTAAAATATAAAAGAAATCTGATTCTGTGAATCTATATAGTCACGTAAACTAATACCTTTAATGGCTGTCTGGTCGTGCGGTTTGCGCGCTGGACTGTCGTTCGGATTTATCTATGGTCGAGGGCTCAAATCCTGCCCTATCCCATCCCCCGTCGTCCTGCGGGAGGTTTGGACTAGGAAGTAAACTATCTTCAACTCTGAAGGAACATCTGAAACATGTAAAACATTACAAAACAAACAATTCTTTAACTGGGAATAGGGTTTTGACCTAATTTGACCTAAACACAGTTGACTGGGAATTGGGTTTTTGACCTAATTTGACTTAGTTGACTGGGAATTGGGTTGAAGCAGGGCCTGTCTTATGCCACTGCAACCTATGCGGTCGCAGTGGGCCCCGCGCTTTCATAGGCCCCGCGCTAATTCTATGTGTAATTATTAGATTGCAGAATATATACGAAAAAGTCATGGAAATCTCCTGAAAACTCATAATAAAAATCTCCTGAAAAATAGTCAAAATTGTCATTTGTGGGTGTCATTCATTGCAGAAAACGCCAATCCTATGCGCAATAAAAGAAAAAAGGCATTGTCAGCTTTCATTTAATAAAATGTAATAATCGGGCGAATTTTCACCTTAATCGGAAGTTACAATTCTTTATTTAGTTTTAAAACCACTGGCATATAAATATGCCATAGATAGCACGGTTCGTAAATTAAAGTTAATTAGATTGCAATTTTGTTCTTAGTAAAGAATAAATAAATTCAAAGTCGAATTTTTTTTTCTAATACAAAATCTTAAATTTTCACTTATTACCCTTATTCCCACCCAGACTAGGCCCCGCGCAATCAGTTTCGCATAGGGCCCCGCAATTGTTAGGACCGGCCCTGCCAGTACCAATGATCTTCATTCAAATAGTCCGTTTAGTTCCTTGACAAAATTTACAGATGATATGGCTCTTCTTGCCCTACTGTCAGAGAGCTTGATCATAAATAGATAAGTGAAATTTGAAAAATACTGATTGACAATTTTTTAAAATTCAATGTCAAAAAACTCTGAAGAAATGATTATCAACTTCCGAAAAGAAAAGAAATAAAATTATATTGTTCAAACCTTTAGTACCTCAGAACTGTGTTAGACAATAAATTAAATTTCATTGCAAGCAAAGATTACATAACTAAAATAGTACAATAAAGATTAAGACTACTAAGAAAAATGTTCTCCTTCAGTATTAGGGGAAAAGCCTTGTCAATCATGGACATAGCTATGATTTTTTTTTGTCCTAAGCAGTGGATTTTCCTTTGGTCTCAAATGTGTATCCCAATTCCTTTGTAAGTGACCTCCAGGTGCTCTCTGTATGTCAGCTAAGTCAAGTTGGCGCTGATATTTAAAATTTTTCCATGGGGCACCTCTGCTATGTCGACCACCTTTTAGCTCACCAAAAAAGACTGGTTTGGGCATACATTTGTCCCCCATATGGGATACTTGCCCTGCCCAGCGTAACTGTCAGACCATAAGAAGTCCCTCTATACTGTCAGTACTGGCGTTTGCAAGGACATCACTGTTTGACTGTGGTCTTGACACCGTATGTCCATCTTTGGTGAAAGCGTTCAAGCAGTCATGCAGGTTAAGAGAACCACTGCTTGGTAGACATTGATCATCATTTAATTTCTTTTCTTAACGTATCTTCAATAACATGGACTAAAGAATGACAACGTATTACTAATTATAAACAAAATTGCTTTTCAATGGGCTTTGTTGCTGCAAATACAAATTATATATCTGTCAGACGTGAATAGCCCAAATTTTTCAGTAAAAGAAATTATAAAAGTCATTCTTCTTATTTTATCTTATATAATACAGACGTTACTTCAAAAAAGAAGATGATTACGTCCTACGCGTCATGCATTTAGTCATGCATATTAACCAATGACTTAAATTCTGCCAAGTCACTGGTTTTCCTGGCTAGCTCAGGCAACCCATTCCATGCTCTAATAGCACTAGGGAAGAAGGAGTATTTGTAAAAATTTGTCATAGCATATGGGACGAGGAATGTGCCTTTATCTTTGTGTCTTTCAGAGTATTTTATTAAATTTTGTTTTTGTATTTGAAGATTATGGTTCAGTGTTTTATGTATTATTGCTACTTTACTTTTGAGCCTTCTGTCCTGAAGGCTTTCTAAATTTAGTGATTTTACTAAAGGTGTTACTCTAGTCAAATGTGAATATTCGTTTTTTATAAATCTCACTGCTCTATTTTGTGTCTGTTCCAGTTTCTTAATGTTTTCTTGAGTTTAGGGGTCCCAAACGGAGGATGCATATTCTATTATTGGCCTAACCAAGGTTAAATAACATTTTAGTTTTATGTTCTTATTTGATTTATAGAAATTTCTTTTAATAAATCCTAATGCTTTGTTTGATTTTTTGTAGTTTCATCAATATGTGGATTCCATGACAGTTTTTCATTTATTATAACACCTAGGTATTTTGTATTTTTAGTCTGTGTTACTGGTTTGCCATGAATAAGATAAGTGGAATTAATTTGTTTTAGTTTTTTTGTTACTCTTAACAACTGACATTTTTCTGGGTGGAAAGACATGCTCCAATTTGATTCCCATTTCTGTAATTCATCTAATTCTCTTTGTAAAATATCTATGTCTTGTGTTGTTTTTATTGTTCTATATATTATGCAATCGTCTGCAAATAATCTGACTTTTGTTCCTGAAGTAATGCAATTTGGTAAATCATTTATGTAAATTAAAAATAGTAGTGGACCCAAGACTGTTCCTTGAGGTACACCTGAGTTTACTGTTATCAGTGTTGATTTAGAGCCATTTATTATTACAGTTTGTTCTCTCCCTAACAGAAAATCTTTAATCCACTGATGCAGTGGACCATTAATGCCGAAATATTTTAATTTTTTTAAGCAAACTATGGTGGTGAACTTTGTCAAAAGCCTTAGAAAAATCTAGTAAGATAGCATCTATTTGTTCACTATTATCTAAACCTTTTGAAAAATCATCAATTAGTCCTATTAGTTGTGTTTCACATGATCTATTTTTTATGTTGATAAATTAAGTGGAATAGATCTATTGTTCTAGAACTTTAAAATCTACATATTTTTTTGCATCTCGTACAGCACAGCAGACAAATTTACAAAAGCCGTCAAGTCGCAATTTGGTTTTACGTATATGTATACAGTTTACGCCATTCACGGTTCTGCGTATAATGTAGGCGTAGTCATATCACCACATGGTCACATGTGATTCGTAAAACATTAAAATACATAGTAAACACTGCACTCATCATTAATCTTCGGAATCACTGACATTGTCATTAAGTAGACTCTATATCTAGATCTACATTTCAGATCGGATCTAGTTTAGAAATCTAGAGACTAGATTGTCACTAGTCTAGATCTAGCTCTACCTGACTAAAGTCATGAGTATCTTGAATGCAATATTTCCCATCGATACGCAGCCCCAGCTGTAAC
This sequence comes from Biomphalaria glabrata, assembly GCF_947242115.1. Classification (NCBI taxonomy): domain Eukaryota; kingdom Metazoa; phylum Mollusca; class Gastropoda; family Planorbidae; genus Biomphalaria; species Biomphalaria glabrata. The sequence continues at coordinate 17,305,249 of NC_074726.1, forward strand.
TTACATATTTCCCCACAACCAGGGCAAGCATAACCATTGTCCGCCTATAGTCGATTAAGATTTTCTTTTCGCCGTCTGCTTCTGTCCTCGGCAGCGGATTTCCTTTTGGTCTCAAATGTGCATTCCGCGGCCTTTGTGAGTGACCTCCAGCTGTCTGTCTCGCTAACCGAAAAAGACTGCTTTTGGCATACGTTCGTTCCCCTTACGGGGTACGTGCCCTGCCCAGTGTAACTGTCGGACTATAAGAAGTCCCTCTATACTAGCTCATACCGGCGTTCGCAAGGACATCACTGTTTATAGGAAGTGCCGTAGCACGGATACAGCAGTGGTCAGGGTACTAAACGACTTACTTCACAATTCCGACATAGGCCACATATCAATTCTTTCCATGCTGGACTTGTCTGCAGCCTTTGATACGCTAGACCATGAAATTATGATGGCCAGATTCTCTGCCTCTTTTGGTTTAGCAGGAATCATTCTAAAGTAGCTTAGATCCTACCTGACCGAACGCACCCAAAGTGTCGTTATTAGCGGGACGGAGTACCCTAAGGATCAGTTCTAGGCCCAGTAGGCCCTACTGTTCATTATGTATACATGTCCACTCAGCGGTGTCATACGGTTAACCGGCATCTTATACGAGTTCTTTGCCGATGACTCATAGTTATATGATTCCTCAATACCCTCAGAGGTGTCGCATCTGGCAGAGAAAATCAGTGGTACCGTTGCAAGGGTGAGCGATTGGATGGTTGAGAATAAACTCAAGATGAACGAAGACAAGACAGAAATAATTAAGATTGGCACTCGGAACAACGTCTCAAAAGTCGAGAGCACAGGTTCTCTTTTTATCACAAACTGCCAGGTTCCTTTTGTCCATGTAGTGCGGAATCTTGGAGTTTCTTCGACTCAACACTATCTTTCAACCCACACATAAGTCAGCTCTGCAAGGGTCTTTATCTGCAGCTGCACAAGTTAAGCCAAATCCGACCATATTTAACAACGAAGTCAACAAAAAGCGCTAGCTGTGGCATTCATACTCTCCCGCCTTGACTACTGCAACGCCGTGCTAACATGTATACCCGATAAAAAAATAGCCAAGCTTCAACGTATTCAGAACAATGCCGCATGAATAGTCCTTAGAAAAAACAAGATGAGATTCTGCTACTACGCTCTTGCGCACGCTCCATTGGTTTCCCGTGAAAGTGAGAATCGATTACATGGTCGCCACACTTTGTCATCAGTATATATATAACAATGAGATGCCCTTGCACCTTAGCAAACTGATTACTCCATATGTCCCCCAGAGAGCCCTGCGCTCAAAGGACTCAACGCTTTTAGTGGTGCCACGTTTCTCCCTCAAAAGCTACGGTCTGCGGGCTTTTTCAGTTCACGGACTAAGGGTTTGGAACTCACTCCCCATTTATCTCAGACAGACAACATGCTACACCACTTTTAAGAAGAACATTAAGACTTTTTTTTTTAGATTAATTGAGCCTACATTTTGTTTGTTAACAGCGTTTTATAAAAGACTCATCAAATAAGGTACTGTAAATGTGTAGTTTCACGCGCTAGTTTCAGGTCTTTTATTTGTATAGCATCTATCGCAGTGGTCTTCAACGGGGGCACTATCTCCCTCTGGGGGGCGTTTTCGTAAAATTGTGGGGCACTGGGAGCAAAATGGGAGATAGGGGGCGCTTGGCAAAATTGGGGGCGCTGGGTATAAAGGAGGAAAGAAGAACTAAAAGTGCACTGAAACAAAACAAATAGTAAAAAATTCCTCTAAATTAAAGCTGGCAAACTAAATAAAGACTAATTTATGAACAGATACAACGGTAGAAATTGAGTTCGGGAATCCCAGTTTCTATTTTTAAATTAGTAGGCTACTCTGTTATTGTAATTTGTGCGAATCTTTTGTCCTTAGATCTTGTTCGCCTATACCCTTGTGATAATAGTTTATTTTATCTTCATATGCTAATATATTGATATGTAAATGTTAATTAAAAAAAAACAACAACTTTAAAGCTAACATTCAAATAGATTGACAAAAACATTGATAGGAGAACTTGCTGGTATGTAAAAAAAAAGTATATTTATGAGTTTTAGTGAATTGCCACTAGATAAAAAGTAATCCAATGTTTTCAGATGAGGTTATGAAACCAAATCGGCTTCACGAACATATAGCAATATCCAAAAATAATTTAAGAATATTCATGAAAAATTATACAAATTTACTATTCAATTTACTATTCAAACAATATTTAAAAAAAAAATAAAAAAATAACAACGACAAATGCATAGCTTTTTTTTTTTAATTCTTATGATATTGTTTGAGAATTGATTAAAAGTAAATTAATTTTTTTTCGAAACATTTCTGTGACACAAAAGGACTGTTTTTGTTAGCGATGAAATATATTTTCAAAATTGTCTAGCTTTGTAGCTTATGACGACATATAGGGAACCATCAGTGGTTGAACGCTACAATGGCTTTATGCAACTTCTTGTTAAAATTTTAGCCGCAATTTCATTTCTAGTTGAATCTTATTATAAAAATTGTGAATAAAATACAAACCTATGCCCAAAATAAGCGCATCTTTCAACAGTTTTGTGAAACAAATGATGAGCAACAAGTTAAACTCTTGTAAACTGAAGTTCGCTGGATTTCGAATGGGGTTTGATACTGCTCGTTTTGTTAAGTTCTTAAATACCATTTTGGAAATTTTTTTTGAGAAACATGAAAACGGTTGGCGATGACTTAAAGCAGGATAAAAAGAAAATTTGTTTTACACGGTAGGCATCTAATACAAATGAATGAAACCAACCTCCGACAGCAAGGAAGAAAAATAGATTTACAAAATAATGTCTTCAAAAAAAAAAAGAATATTACCATAGGAAGCACAACAGAGATATGGCTGCACGTAAATGTTTCAGTAAAATTCCAAAATTGTGATCGAAAATGGAATTATTTTTTTAGCTTTTCTATCAACATACATGGTTTATCTAGATTTAGTACGTAACAAACTTACAGAATAAGCAAAGAAATAAACTGGTTGTAGCCACTAGAGGAGACCTTGCCTTGCTTTGGCTAATTTAAAGCTTGAAATTTCTAATACTGCAGAAGGTCCCCATTAGCTTAAACCTAAAAACAGTAGACCCTATTATTCAATAATTTAAAAAGGGACTATTCTTAGGATTTGAAAGAAAGTCATGATTATGACATTATTTTTTTTGTGTAATCACTGCAAATTATTTGACTTAATTTTTGTATATTGATAATAATAGCAATGTCTTCAATTCTGAATATTAAGGCTGAGTGCAATGTTTCACATAACTACGCAAACCCAGTTGCGTCCTGCATATTTTCCCGAATTTTGTGCCGACAAAGCCGCTGTCCGCTGATGGTCTATTTAAGTTTTCTTTCCTTCTTTTGCACCTTGTCTTCAATAATGACTTTACTTTGAGTCTGAAATGTTTGTCCCGCAGCCTTTTTGAGAGCTCTCCAACTATTTTTCTCAGAGGCCATCTACTGCCAGGTACTTTCCTCTATGCCAGTGAGTGCTAAATGGCGCCTGAAAGGATTTTTATAGCGCTTACGGGGGGTCGGGCACCTCTGTAACGCCGTCCTCCTCTAAGCTCGCAAAGAAGATCGCCTTTGGCATGCGGTCGTCTCCCATGCGGGATTAGTGTTATTGACAGCATAAAAATTAATAAATAAATAATATTTTGTTCAAATTTGCTTTCTCACGATTCTTTATGTGTTTTTTTTCTTAGAGGGGGGCGCTGGCAGATTTTTTAAAAGAAAAAATACGAAAAGGGGGCGTTAGGCCAAAAAAGGTTGAAGACCACTGCTCTATCGGGTTTTATCCCAACTACCTGTACTTTTGTGCAGAATTTTTTTCTCTATCAGGCACATTTAAAATTATAGCAAAATAATGTCAGTTTAATTTAAAACGAGAACTGAAACATGCAAAGATATATAAGGAAAAAATGCACTTCCGGCCCAATTTATGATTCTACTTTTTAATCAAAGAAACGAAATGCAATAGTCCAACATTGCCCATTAGGTCATAGCCCCACTGTGGAGACTTTGCATTGAAATCACCCGCGATGACATTTTGAGAATTGATATTTGTACTGTCAATTTCTAGGCCGATTTCGTGCTTGGAGGGGGGGGTATACAGATTAGTTACTGTAAGTTTTCGCCCTTGTTTGTGGATCTCGAGGGTGATGGCGTCGGTACACCCGTGCACTCGTGGACCGGGGACTTGTTGCAGGTTGTTGCACTTGCATTTAAGTGCTGTGTAACCGGTTATGCTGGCATTTCGCTTGCCAGTAAGTGTCTCTTGTAGTAATACTACGTCAATTGACATATACCTCTCGTGTAGGAGTCTAGAGAGCTCTAAAATCTTGGGTGTGACCCCACAGATGTTTAGTTGTAGAATCGAGAAGGACCTAGTGTTAATGGGCTTAGTCCCTGGGGTGGTTGGATCCCACTAATATCTAGTTGGTTTGTTTGATAGCCGGGGGCTCTCATCACTATATCGCATTCAGTCATTTCTGTCTGCCGCGTATCATTCTTGACAGGAGGTTGTGACTGACGTCCATCAACCTTATTCGAATCAGACCTCCGAAGGAGGTACGAATGCAGTGTTCATTGAGAAGAGGACTTTGGTGGAGGAATTTTAGCCCATTCATTGCGACCTGACAAATTCCCCCTCACCGAGGGCGTGGAGTGACCAGTAGTGGACTTTTCATGCCCGGGCCTGTCGCCCACTACCCGGGGCGCGTAGCCTGTTCGGATCTACTCATTCCCGCTTTTATTCGTGTCTGTACTTGTCATAGATGTATGGTTAAGACCGTTGGCGGCCTTGATTACTGCTCTAATGCAGCAGTTGTATAACCTATACTCATGTCACCATAGAGGTCAAGGAAGAACCTGCCTCAGCAATCAACACCACAGTTTGGCAAAATAGTTTCCTGCAGGACAGGAGTGGGATGGTACACGTTTCTTGATATTCCCAGTATTGGAATTACCATTTATCGCAACAAATTCCTCCACTAGCGCACCAGGGAACGGGCTAGTTAGAGCCTAGCTCTTGGACGCCAACAAGACAACCCGCAAAGGTCGCGCCAGTCAGTCCAGTCTTTGCCCAAAGAGAGACCAGCAAATTAGCAGAGCTCTAGGAGAACCCGGCCAACCCTCGAGTTGGTGTCCAGCGCTATTCGCTTTTCGGAGATCCCGTTAGGTCTCTTACTCACTGTTGCCCCGTGCCCGGCGGGCCGGGGGGGGGGGGTTGGACATAACCCATTTGTTTGCTCTTTTACATTTGCTGACCGCTCATTCATCGTTAGCAAGCAACCAGTACCCTTGGCCACCCCTCTAAAGAGTGGGGTGTTCACCCGGCGACCACTATGAGGTGTTGTGGAACGCCGAGCCTTTTGTACACAACATTTGTGACTGCTGTCAAGTGCTGCACTTGGAAAATATAGTTTGGTTCTCTGCCTGCCTGGCCATCATAGCTTCAAGATTTCATTGTATAAAAATCAGTTGTGACTGCTGTCACATACTGCACTTGCTGCATAATGAAAATATTGTTTGGTTGGCTGCCTGACCATCATAACTTCAAAATTTTATTGTATAAAAATCAGTTGTCAAGCCCATCCAAAATTAGGTAGTGTTAAGTGGACCTGTAATAAAGTGAGAGCTACCTGTATATTAATAAACTATTTTTATAATGTGAATTACTATTTAAGATCAATATTAAAAATGTTTTATCTTTATTCATCAGACATCACAATGTTACGATCTCGCTCATTTCAACTTATGCACAATTTAGATGAAAAAGAAAAAGAACCTAAGGTAAAATTTAAATTTTGTATAGAAAAAAACTAACTTGTCATGCTGAATAGGAAACTGACATTTATTGTGTAATGAACTCTTAAATCTATTGACATTTTCTTCCCATCATGAGCATGATGCAGGTCTGTGAAGAAATTAAGAACCTTAAATTAATTTGTAAACTGAACAGGCACTATAGTATCTCTGATTGTAAATAATACAATATTTTAAAATGAAGTTGATACCGGCAAAGTGTGAAATGCGGACAATTTAAAGAATGCCTGGCTTTTTGGGGCAAAGTGCAAAATGATTCTCTTTTATTTCTTCTTTGCTTAATCATTCTGTAGAATTACTAGAATTGCTATAAGCATGTATTAAATGTGTGAATTAAAAAGATATTTATAATAAATTATTTACGAACTACTAAGAAATACAAAATGAATAACAGGCAATCTTAATCTATAAAATATATTTACTTACTTAGATCCTTCGACGCCTTTCTGTGCATTTGGCGTAAAGCTGTCTCTACAACTGTCACTGGCAATGTCTGAAGCATCTTCCCACTTGGTGCACACTGTTCAGAGGTCCTCCATGAAGGTTTGGCACCAAGTAATACTAGGATGTTTGTGCTTTCCTCATACTGGCCTCCATGTCATTGCAATGTTTGATGTATAATTCATTCTGTTGGAGGACATGTCCTGCAAATTCATGGGACATTTGGTCACAACCTCTTAAAGTGGTTGGCTCCCAGTTCAGCTTAGGGTTTCTTTGTTTGAGACCTGAATCTGTAGCTAACTCCTAAAATACATCTTAGTCATCTTTGCTGAGCTATATTTAGTTTTTTCTCAATTTTGGCAGATGACTTTCATGTCTTGCATACATACATTGCTGTTGGAATGACTTTTCTGTTAAGTATGTGTATTTTTGTCCCAATTCCAATAGCTTGGCTTGTCCAAATAGGCCTCAGCCTTTGGAAAATGCTCCCTGCCTTTCCTATTTTCACAGACTATGTCATGGTAGGCATTTCCATCATTTGCTATGATACTGCCTAGGTTGTCCAACTCTTTAAGCTCTGACTCGCCAAGTATGACGGGGGCACCCTTTGCCTTATATCCCAATCACACACTTTTAGTCTTATCCAAGTTTATGCGGAGGCAATTTTAGGTGCCTGTCTATCCAGGCTCTTCATCATTTCTTGTATGCATTTACTTGTAGACCCGAGTAGTGCAATGTCGTCGGTGAAGTCCAAGTCTGTCACTCAATTCTGTTCATGCCATGGAATACCGAATGCAGTCTGATTCATTGATCTCCACATTAAGTAGTCAATGGAGGAAGAGGAAGTAAGACAAGATGCACCCCTGTCTCACACTTGTTTCAACTCTAAAGGACTCAGTTGTTCCTTATAATAATAATAATAATAATAAAAATAATCTTTATTATCCGTAAGGAAATTTGTCTTACAATTTGTGCATTACACCAAACAAAAAACATTATAACTATAAGAAACCAGAGTGTACATTCACACCAGACTCACTCATAATTTACATGTGACAAAGTTTATACCAGATTGTTCTTATTTAATGATTTGATTGCCAGGGGAACAAAAGAGTGTTTGTGTCTGTTTGTCTTTGCTATCGGTGTCTTGTATCTCTTTTGTGATGGTAAAATCACAAAATCCTGACACAAAGGGTGATTCTTTATTTCGAGGATCTTGTTAGCTTTTTTATAGATGTTTGTCTCAAACAACTGCCCAAATGGGGTTTATATTCTGTTTTAATGCAGCAACTACATTGACTGTATAAGTGTCCAAGGATCTGCTTGAATTTTTCAGGTATGCCATATTCTCTAACTATTTTCCATAGTGGCGCACACTATTAAATGCTTTTTAAGTCTACGAAACTGATAATTAGCCATTGTTGGTATTCGAGATTTGGTTCAATAATATTCTGTAGAATGAAGATCTGCTCTGCATATGATCTGCCTCTTCAGAAGCCTGCTTGCTGTTCTCTGAGACTCTTGTTTACAGACTGTTGAAGCTGTCTCAACAGAACAATGATGAAAACTTTACAGGGGTTATGCTGTCCATCTGTTGCAAATTAGATCTAGATCAGATCCTTTCGATCTTTTCGTGTAAATATGGTAAACATAGTCTAGATCGATGAAGTTATTATGCTTTCATAGAGTTGGAAAACTTTTTTTTTTGAGGATCTGATGGTTTGTTTTAGGGCTACAATACATGCACTACGGTCTAAGTTAGCACCCAAGGAACATTTATGCCAAGTTTTATCAAGATTGGTCAAACGGTTTCTATTTCTATTCGTAACATACATACATAGGACTACATACGCCTTACTTTCTACTTTATAATATATACAAGATGATTGTGGATTACCGCACCTCGAATCCAAGGGGAGATGAATCCCATCTACTGGAAAAAAAATATTTAAAACCTACTCCACAAATGGGCAAGTGTGCATGCGCATTAAGCGTTCCTTACTGAGTTAGAAAAAAAAAAGTTTCCTGTGTTCTATGTTTTTTCTCCCCTGTGTTAAGGGGAAATCTTTTAATTTTAAATTCAAGTATGTCTAGAATCTGGATGGGAAATCATAAAACAAAAGACAACCTCCCTTGGGGACTTGGCAGCACTCTCCACTGTTGAATGATTAATTTATGCAGCAAAAATGGTAAGCGCCAGCTTCCAACAATGGCGCTGGGATATGAATGGGGGGATCGAAGAGATTCCCTCCCACTTAATAATACCATTATCATCATCATCCAGTGCAAGCCTCTTACTGGAAGGAAGATTGTTAAAGAAAGAGACTGAAAGAATATTGAGTTCAATCTCCATGGTGCCGGCTTTCATATCGCAGTGGCCTATTTTAAAAACCGAATTAAATTTTAATGACTTCCGAGTCTTGGGCTATCTCCCAGTATTAGGTCACGTGACTCAACAAACATGTCAAGCTTTAAATTAGTATGGTGAAGTTCTCCTCTGATGGCTACATCCAGTCTATTTCTTTGCTCACTCATAAGTTTGTTACACACTAAATCCAGTTTAACCATGTATGTTGATGGAAAAGCTAAAAATAAATTTCATTTTCAACCACAGTTTTTGGAATTTTACAGGAACATTTAAGTGCAGCCATATCTCTGTTGTGCCTCCTATATTAACATTCTTTTTACTGAAGACATAATTTTGTAAATCTAATTTTTCCATCAACTGTATTTGAATATCAGTAATAAATGATTAAATATTGTCATTTATATTTAAATTTGTAAATTTATTACATCCTAGGAGCGAATCATCATTTCTTCATAGAGCATTGTTTGATGAATGCATAGACATCGATGTCTTTAGGCAGTAATTCATACTAATTCATTTGTCAACATAAAGTTATGTGAGATTGTAAAACCCTATAATATACATTTAATATCTCAATAAAAGAGAAAATAATTTAATTAATGAAAGTAAATTTCTTTCCTTGCAGTAGGAGGTTGGTTTCATTCATTTGGGTTAGATGCCTACCATGTAAAAAAAATTTTTTTAAACCTGCTCAAAGTCATCACCAACCGATGAATCTTCCTGTTTCTCAAATAAATTCCACAGTTGTATTAAAGAACCCAACAAAACAATACAACTCTGTTTTGAAATCCAGCGAACCTCAGTTTGTAATAAGAATTTAACATGCTGCTCATCATTTGTTTCACACAACTGTTGAAAGATGGAGCTTGTTTTCCGCATGAGTTTGTATTTTATTTTACTTTTGTATAATTAGATTCAAATAGGAATCAAATTCTGTGCTAAAATCTTAACAAGATGTTGCCTGTGTATCACAACTCACAAGATGAATAGTGGATAGATCTGGATTCTCTTTATTCTATATTCTATATTACTTCTGAAGCCTTTGTAGAGTCCAACCACTGATGTTGCCTCATATGTGTCAATTAGGTACATAACTGCACAATTTGAAATAAAATTTCATCACTATGAAAAAAAAAGTCTTTGTGTCAATTTATTAAGAGGCCACTAAAACCTATTTTTCTTTGCACTTTTTTTTTTTAGAAAGTTTTTTAATTGTTCATGAATATTCTTGGATATTGCTGTATGTTCCTGAAGCTGATTTGGTTTCATAACCTCATTTGAAAATATTATCATTCAAAGAAGAACATTGGAAGTGGCAATTCAATAAAAGTTAAGAGAGACTGATATTTGTGAAGGCTTGCATCTTGCCATTCTAAAAGTATAAAACACTATAATAGCCATTAGAAACATTTTTTTAAAGCATACATTAAATATTTGGTTTAATTTTTTTAAATGTTTTTTTTTTTAACAGTTTCCTGTACTTAAAGAATCATTTGGGGCTGATATCTATGTGTTAGCCAAAGACAGGGAGATATTTACAAATCCTGAAGAAACTAAAAGACGAAGAGCTATTCGACTTTTACGCAGCAACCATAACTCATGGGGATTCACACTTCAGGCAAGAAAGTTTTTTTTATCTGAAGCTCTTTATTAGGGCATATTTACTTGACATTCATTGATAATAGATATATTTACTAATAAACACAAGGAAGCCAAATTAGTGTAATTAATTACTTATTTTTATTATATTTTCCAATTAGTCACTTAATATTAAGTTTTGTTTATTTGATATACACAAGAAGCACATTTTTAAACTTCTAAATAGCCAACATTTTAGTGATGTAAATTTTCATTTTCTATTATGTTTAGACATGAGAAGACTTTAGAAAGTAAGTCAACAAATAAGAATGCAAATAATAAGCTGAGCTTGTAGGTAAATAAAAGACACATGATTTTATTTACAAGTGTAAAAAAAATATGATAAAGAAATGCATAAATAAATAGTCGTAAATACTAAACAATCTAAAACAGTATGACTCATCAGTTACTAGTCATATATTGTAGATTAAATAAAAAAATAATCATATGCCATAAGACAATGTAAGGTCTCATTCAGGAAAGGAAAAAATTCTACACACCTGTATTAGTAATGTATGATACAAATCTACTTTGAGTGATCAGGGTAGAAATTATTTTTTTTTCCTTTGGAAAGGAAAAACACCACACATCAGAATGGTACCATGTACCATGAGTCAACAGGTTAGAAATAACTATCCATATATAATAAGCATAAGCTTAGAAATAAATCGCAGCTTATAGCCATTCTTATTTGTTTAAAAAAAAAAAAAAGAAAGAAATATTCTAACATCAAATGATACATATCTACCAACACTACAGTGCAATCAAATAATAAATGGGGTTCCAAGTATGCCTTCCCTCATGAACATTTGTCTTGTTATATTGCACTGTTATTTTATATGGTGCTGTCTAGACAAAGGTATTTATGAATCTAATAACAGCTCTTTTTATTTTGAGCTACCAAGCTTGAATCAGAAAGCAAAACCAAGAGTTTTTGAGATTCCAACAGCAGGCGAGATTTTGTTACAAAGGACTGGTTAGTTGCTGCATATTACCAACAAAAGACAGTATGGGTGGGAATGAGGATATGTCAAAAAGATGGAAAGTTTTTAAAAAATCTCAATATTCATGATGATGAATAGGGAGATCTGCAATTATGTTAAAGAAAATTGAAAACTACATATGACCAAGACAAAATAAGAGAGTGTCTAGATTTAGAGTGCATCAAAGAAAACAAAAAGTCTAGAAGGTGAAGGTTTAACAACTTTGTCAAAGATTTTAAGCTTATCATTATGGACAGTGAGTATGATAATCCAGATTACATGCTTATTGATTTAATCATTAACAAAACAGAAAAGTGCAAAAAAAAAAAAAAAAGACTTTTTAATCAGGAACAGAAGTTGACCCTTAGCAAGGCTATAGAAATCTGACAATATAAGATGTTGCAAAGCCAATTGAAGCTGTTCAATGGACAAAAGCCAAAAAAGTACAAGTAAAGTTCCCTTTTTAGACCATGCAGTATATAGGGCAGATGATGTAAAGGTCATCTGTTTCTGTGGCCTACGGTTAACAAGGGTGTTATGTGGCCAGCATAATGACCGACTGCATTTACCTTTCCCCAACTAATGTCAGGTACCCATTAGAGCTGGGTGGACTCAGAGGCTCGTGTGGAGTTTTTGATCTCCCATCGAGCGCCTCCTCAGGTGGTGGATAGTGGAATACCCTCCAGATATGGTGGGTACGGGGAAATAAAATACCCGGGGTATCAAACCTGCTGCCTTGCAGGAAGTGGAGGGATCCACAAAAGCTAGGGCACCTTATCCGAAAACAAAGGCATCTATCCAGAGAGCTGAAAGGGGCAGCCCCCCAGATGGTTTTGTACAGTGCTTACAACTCTGTCATAAAAAAAAATACTATAAGCTTCTACACACAAGAAAACCCGGACAGATCTCAATGAAAAACGACCTAGGCCTGGAAAAGGACATGATTTTTTTTTTTGCGACATGGACGTGCTAAGCCTTTATAGAGCAGGTGCGCTAGCCCAACTTACTGAAGTGTTAAAGAAATATAGGATACCCCTTGTAGCCCTACAGGAAATCAGGTGGAAAGACTCGGACATTCTCAGAACCAAGGAGTATACTATATTTTATGTGGTGGAAGCACTAACAACTTAGGTACAGGTTTTGCTGTTAAAAAGGAAATGGTAGGTAATGTCATTGGATTTAATCCTGTAAGTGATAGACTCTGCTCACTACGTTTGAAAGGCAAATTCTTCAACATATCATTTATCAATGTTCATGCCCCTACTGAAGATGCAGATGATAACACAAAAGAAGCCTTCTATGATGGACTGGAAATAATTTATGATGAAGCACCAAAGCATGACATCAAAATATCCCTAGTAGATTTTAATGCAAAAATTGGAAAGGAATCAGCATTCAGACCAACACTTGGCAAAGAAAGCTTACATGAAGAGACAACAATAATGGCATAAGATTAGTGGATTTTGCATCAGGAAAAGGAATGTCTATCTGCAGCACAAAATTCCAACATAAGAATATTCACAAGGTAACCTGGATCTCACCTGATGGCTATACCCAGAATCAAATAGATCATATACTCATAGATAAGAGACATGGATCAGATATACTAGATGTAAGAAGTTTCAGAGGAGTAAATGCTGACTCAGACCACCTACTTGTAAAAGCTAAACTTAGACAAAGAATAAGTACCATACACAATTACCAAAGAAAGAGAGCACAGCAATACGATAGTCAAAAACTCACAAAGGATCCACTTGTGGCAGAAACTTATAGAATTGCACTCCAAACGCAACTAACAACATTAGAAAAGGACAGCGAAAATAACATAAATGAACATTGGGAAATAATGAAGTTATCAAAAGAACATCAGAAGAGGTAGTTGGATTTAAACAAAAGAACGAAAGAATGGAGTGGTATGATGATGAATGCAGACACATTATAGAAGAGAAAAACAATGCTCGGATGATAATGCTACAGAGAGAAACCAGAAAGAAGGGCCACAAAAGCCGTGAGAAAGAAAAACGGGAATGGGAAAAGTCCAAGATTACTCAAATTGAGGAACTTGCAAAGGTGTGAGACATGAGAAGAGGAATATATATGAAAATTAAAGATGAAAAGAACGGATTTCAAGCTAGATCACAGATATGTGAGAACAAAGATGATCAGCTTATTACAGAAAACAGCAGGGTCATTGAGAGATGGGCTGAATACTTTGAGGAGATCCTAAATACCACTGAAGATGGAGACAATGGAGAATATGAACTGCCTCATGGATGACCAGATCCCATATTGAACCCTCCAACACTCATTGAAACATCAGAAATAATTAGGACCATGAAGAATCACAAAGCACCAGGAGAGGACCCAATTACAGCAGAACTAATTAAATATGGAGGGAAAGACTTACATTTCCAAATACACAGAATAATATCAAGAAGAAGTAATACCAACAGAATGGGAAACGGCTCTTATAACCCCAATACACAAAAAAGGATCCAAGCTAAAGTGCTGTAATTACAGAGTAATCTCTCTACTAAATGTGACTTATAAGATCCTGTCTAGGCTTATAACTAAGAGGCTTGGAAAATATTCAGAAGAAATCTTAGGTGACTAGCAATGTGGTTTCAGACCCAATAAATCCACAACCGATCACATCTTCACACTAAGATGTATACTAGAAAAATGCCGTGAATACAACATACCAATCCACCATCTCTTTATAGACTATAAAATGGCTTATGACAGTATCAGAAGGAAATATCTATATGACACTCTTCAGGATTTTGGAATACATAACAAGCTGACAAGACTTATACATATGACATTAAACAACAAAAGTAAAGTCATAATTCAAGGTGAATACTCACGAGAATTTAGGATTAAGACAAGGTGACTCACTTTCTTGCATGCTTTTCAATTTGACACTGGAGAGAGTTATAAGAAATATACACATAAACACAAGGGAAACTATTACTAACTACTTCAGGAGAGAAAACACAGGTCCACAACCAACAGGGACGATATACAGCCAACCTCTACAATACCTTGCTTATGCCGATGACATTGCCTTATTGGGTAAAGAAACCTCTGACATTGCCAGAGCCTTCACACAACTAGAAGAAGCATCTCGACCAGCAGGGCTTGAGGTCAATGACAGTAAAACCAACTACATCACAATGACAAGAGACAATCAAACAGAGGGACAATATATCAAAATCAAAGACCACGAATTTGAAAACGTCCAAACTTTCAAATATCTAGGAAGTACAATTGATTTAAAAAATGACCTACTAACAGAAATAAAGGAAAGAATCGCAGGAGCACCCATCATTTACTTAAGAGCAAAACAATTTCAAGAAAAACCAAGAAAATAATTTACAAAACCATAATAAGACCAGCAGCAATGTATGCAAGTGAGACCTGGACACTGACTAAGACATCTGAAAATTTACTTAATACTTTGGAACGGAAAATCTATGGTGCCATACAGGATGAAACAGGGTGGAGGACACGCACTAACCATGAGTTATATCAATTGTATGAAGACCCGCCAATAGTGAACGAAATAAAAAAGAACAGACTACGTTGGGCAGGTCACCTTGAAAGAATGTCAGATAACAGAGGATCGAAAATCGTATACAGGCAAAAAACAAAAGGCAGGCAACCCAAAGGCAGACCCCGAATGCGATGGATTGATGATGTGGAAGCAGATTTGCAACAGCTTGGGGTTAGGGCGTTGAGACGAAAGGACCCGGAAAGATCTGAATGGAAGGATGTGTTGAAGCATGCCGCCGCCCTTCATGGGCTGTAGCGCCACTGGGATGGATGGATGGATGGACTCAGAGGCACCCAAAGATCCCAAAATTAAAATTCTCAGTCTTCACCAGGAATCGAACCCGGGACCCCCGATTCCTGCTAAACAAAAACTGCAGAGAATCTGGCCATCATAATTTCATGGTCGTGTATGACAAGTCCATTATGGAAAGTATTGATATGTGGCCAATGTTGGAATTGTGAAGTAAGTCGTTTAGTACCCTGACTACTGCTGTTTCTGTCCTGCGCTAACATGATGCGCTCCAGAAGCTTTGACAGGAAGCGAAGATTTGATACTGGCAATAGTTTTTTTTTAGACATTCCGGGTCAAGGCTGGATTTCTTTAATAAGGGCCTGACAAGTACATGCTCAAATTGTTGTGGTACAATGCCTGAAGTCAGTAAAGAGTTCACAATGTTAGTAATTGTGGGTACAAGCTCATCTAAACATTCAAGGAGCAAGGAAGTTGGAATGTGATCAAGTTCATATAACTTATTTGGCATCTTCAAAATAAGACTCATGACATAATCATCAGAGACACAATGAAACTCACAAAAAGGAGAATTTTGAAAGATTGGATAGTGGTCAAGCTGTGGAGAGGGATGACATGTCAATTCTTATCTGCTCAATCTTGCCAATGAAGAATCTTTTGAAAGAATCAAGGAGTTCAGATGCTGGGATAGATGACGGCAAACGTTCGTTATTTGCTCCGCTTAACATTTCAGCAGAGATCCTTAATAGCTCCTTTGAAGAATCAGAGGTTTCGATTTTTTGTCGAATATGACTAGCTTTTGCATCTCTAATCATGCGGTTGGTTCACCTTGTTTTTTTCTTGGATGAAGATTTGTCGATGCATCGTCAGACCTGTCTTTCGAAATGTTTGTTCAGCACGTCGGCGAATAAGTTTGGCTGTCTTTATTTCTTCCGTCATCCAGGGTGCAGATGGCCTGAGACTGTACAAGTAACAAGCGGTGCATGGCTATCCAGCAACTTTTTCAAGCAAGAATTGTTATTGCTCAGAACGTCTGTGTTGCTCTGTTGCAACAGCAAAGAGGTCGCGTCCATTTTGAAGGAGGCAATGTCTATGGCTTTAAGTTTACGTGAAAACTTTTTTCATAATAGCTTAAGGATGTTTGTGTTTTCACACAGTTGGCTAAAATAACAAAATTGGATGAGCAGTGGTTAATGTTTTTCTTTTTACCAATTCTGTTTGTATGTCTAGTCAAAACTTTTTACACATTATTTCTCCCATTTATCATTGTCGTATTAAGATAAAACTTTTGCACAATTATTCAATGTTGTTGACAATACATGAATCAATAAAAACATTAACCAATTAGTTGTAATTAAATTATTTAAAATATATAGAGAAAATAGCTCAATAGCAAGACATGTTTGTCTACCATCATGCAGGGTTGAGTTCAAATTATGACTCGAGCAGACTTTTTTTTTTTAATTGCTTTTGAAAATGCAGCACGGAACCTTCTCCCAGATGACTGATTACATGATTGATTCAAAATAATTTATGCGATTTCAGTCAATGTAAACTAACTTTTTTTTTAAAAAAAAAAAAAAAAACTTTTTTCTCCTGTAATTGTAACTGTATCATTGTTGCTTCCAGAGCTCTTGGCTGATTTTCATTCTTTAATACTTATTATTGCGCCATCACCAATGGTGCAAATGAGTATAATTATCCTTGTATATAGATAAATCATTTGCGTTCTTAAACCCAGTTTATCAAGTCTTATCGTGCGAAAGTTGGAGACGAAAGTTTGAAAACGATAGAAGATAAAGAGCATCTACAAGTAATAAAATACTTGACAAATGATGTATTTTATAAAAGTTTTAATGTAACATTTGTGTATTTTGCTTTTAGACTTATGGAATCAGAAATAAAAAAACAAGAGAAATTGAGGTCACGACTTATGTTGATTATGTTGAATTACACAGTCCTGCTTGGTTAGCTGGCATTCAACGTGGTAAATCTATTTTTTTTATTGTAAGACTCAAATGTTGTATTAATTGCAAGAATTGCATTTTAGCATTAACATTCCCAAACTCAATTTATAAAGACTGATTAGATGTGTCACTTGTCGGTACTACAGCAATGTAAAGTATCTTATACTTCTAGTTGCCACGCCTATCAGTCTGGATGATTCTATCATTTTTAACATACTAGAAAACAAAAAAAGTATTATAAAATTTTCCAACATTTGCATTTTCTTTACAGTATTGCTGAGTCAAATGCAGCAGCATTTTGACAAAGGCAATAATGGCAAGTTTTACTCAAACTGCAGTTTATTCAACCAATGCTTCCTATCATCACAAATCAATGAGCCTTGTATAGCTTTTCTATGCTGACTATTGAGCCCTGCTTTCCAACACTGAACAGGAGCTTCAGCTTGCTGTCAATTTTTCTCTGACCCTGCTGTTTCATTTACTAGTATCTTATAAATTACAGACCATCCCTAAAAAAAATAAACAACTAGATCACAAAAGAGTTTGTGTTACTACACTAGCTCAGAAGCGGCCCCCATCGGGTCTGCCAATGGGCAAGGACTATTCAAGCTATGATTTTGTTTTGACTGTCTAAAGTAATAAAATGTGTGTAGTATTTCCCGTGGCTGCGCAGCCCCAGCTGTGACCTACATATTTTGCCACATCCAAGGCAAGCATAACCATTGTCCACAGGTGGTCGATTTAGATTTTCTTTTCGATGTCTGGTTTCAAATGTGTATCCCGCGGCCTTCGTGAGTGACCTCGAGCTGTCTCGTTCTGAGGCCGCATGCATTCAGGTGCTCTCTTCTAAGCCAGCCAAGGAAAGTTGACGCCTAAGCTGGACTTTGAAGCGTTTCCGTGGGTCGCCTCTGTTACGTCGACCACCTTGTAGCTCACCAAAAAAAAAAGACTGCCTTTGGCATACGTTCGTTCCCATACGGGATACGTGCCCTACCCAGCGTAACTGCCGGACCATAAGAAGTCCCTCTATACTGTCCATACCGGCGTACGCAAGGACATCGGTCTTGCCACCGTATGTCCATGATGGAGCGCAAGCATCTTTGGTGGAAGCGCTCAAGAAGTCTTAGTTGTATTCTGTATAGTGTCCATATCTCAGAGCCATATAGAAGGGTTGAGAGAACCATCGCCTGGTAGACATTGTTTTTTGTAGGCAGGCGGAGCGATTTTTTCCGCCAAACTCTCGCCTGAAGGTGTCCAAAAGCGCTACTGGCCCTGGCCAGAACGGTTATCAACTTCCCTTGAAAGTGAGGCGTCATTTGACACTACACTACCTAGATATGTGAAGTGGTCAACCACATTAAGAGGCTTTCCGTTTACGGTGATCCTTGGGGCTGATTATGTTTTATTGGATGACTTTTGGAACGTGACTTCTGTTTTCCCGAGGTTTATAGATAGATCGAAAGAGGCGGCAGCGTATGCAAATTCGTTTACCGTGTTCTGGAGATCATGTTCATTGTGAGCTAGCAGGGCGCAATCATCGGCATAGAGAAGCTCCGTTGTGACCATCTCTTTTTTTTTGTATGGGATAGTAGACGTCGAAGATTGAACACATTGCCGTCTGAACGAAACCGGATATAGATGCTAGTTATATATATATATATATATATATTGTTGTAAATGTAAGGCAGACAACTCAACGACGTCCTACAGTGAATAAATAAGTGTGTTTATTTACCAGGACAAACACATAACAGCCTTCTGCATCACAAAGAGTCTTCTCACTAATTCTACCAGTCCTTTCACCAGCAACCTGAATACGGACCAACGACAGCCTTTCCCGCTTCGCTCCAGGTCCCCACTTCAGTCTTCAGGCAGCACAAAAGACGGCTCCTTAGCTTCCAACAATTCAGACTCATCACATTCACTTGATACACTGTTCTTTCCTCTATTATAGCGCTTTCCTGTTCTGGTTCAATTGTGCGCTCGTAGACACCACAAGCACTGGTGCAAGGCAGGGTTACAACAATATATATATATATATATATATATATATATATATATATATATATATATATATATATATATATATATATATATATACTTTATAAAGTAGCAAATAAGGCGTATGTATGTATGTGACGAATAGAAATCAAAACCGTTTGACCAATCTTGATAAAACTTGGCAAAAATGTTCCTTGGGTACTAACTTAGACCGTAGTGTATGTATTGTAGCCCTAAAACAAACTTAAGTCCCTAAAAAAAAAAGTTGCCCAACTCTATTCAACTATTTGTATTTAATAAATCTAGGCCATGTTTATCATGGTTACATGAGAGAAGATCGAAAGTATCGAGATCTAGATCTAATTTTTAAAACTACACTTTGCGCAGATAGTTTTTTACTTTGACACACAAAAATTACAAAATATAGTCTATTGATTTCATTATTTAATAAAAATTAAGCTTCAAATCTGTTAGATGTCCTGATGTACATTCTTTCATTAGACAAGACCGAACTGTTACACATCTCTCTACTTCTAGGTCTAAAGCCCTTATTCAACTCTAAGATGATAGAACTTCTCTTCGCAAAGATAGTTTTATACTTTAACACATAAACATACTAATTATAGTCCATTCATTTCATATTTTAATCAAATTAACATTCAAATTTGTTTTTCTAAAGCATTTTTGATACATTCGTTCGCCATAACTGCAATGCCGTGTTGACAGAAATTTTAATATTTTCATTCATGTGTCGCGCAAACCTTACATGCGCAGTGAAAACACGCTGTGATTGGACAGGCAAATGAGGCTCTATATCGGTATCTTAAATATACTAACATAAAATAATAAGCTTATTGAACCTTAAATTCATCTTAAACTGATAAGAATGTTTAGTGAAAGTAGATGTATTTTACTTAATTTAAACAAATGAATCTAAGTTTAATCTTGGTAAAAAACAATATTAGACTCTAGATCTAGATCTCAATATATATGCAAGCAAATCTTTTTGTAACAAAAATGGATATAGGTCGATTAGCTATTTTAATAGCACTTTTCATACTATTTTTACATTCACGCATTCGCTTTACTTATAACATTATTATTTTGTTTAATTGCTTGTAATTATTATTATAGCTTTTATATAGCGCTACTTTAATGCATATAGAATGCTCAGAGCGCTATGGTCCATTCACATTTGTTTCCGTGCTGCCTTTAGGTGCTCAGTGAACACAGCTCAACTCGAGTCGGGTGTCAAGCCTTGAGTCCCCTTCATAGGTAGCCAAGCCAAGTTCAAGCGTACTCAGCCTCTCGACCACGCTTCCCATAAACTATTCTAATGTACCACATCAGTAACACGCATATTGCGACCCGCCCGCGGGCCGCGGGTAACATATGGCTAGTGTATATATTGTTATAACCCCGCCATGCACACCGCTATTCAAGATAGTGCAGAAGGTGCGCACTGCCAGAAACTAGACTAAGAAGGATATTGACATTAGAAGGAAGAGGACGATTTCCGCCTAAGTCTAGAACATAGACTTCATAGACATAAATAAATATAGACTGGCCGATTAAAGAGTTTTATGAAACGAAAATTTGTGATTTGCAATTTTGTGTACTTTATTATACAGCATTTATGAGCAGTATAAAAGTTAAGTATTCATATTTATTTCAGCCACACAGCTATATATTGTAAATAAGGAGGCAGTGTAGTTTTGTTTGATCTCTAAAAATGAAGATCATGCAATATTTCATAATTCGGAAATTCGAATACAATAGATATACATGTTTTCAAGTTACATGAAGTTACTTCCTTCGGCCAGTCTATATTTATTTATGTCTATGATAGACTTATATATACTACTAGACTGGAAACCGGAAATAAATTCTTATCCGCGACTGATCGATCGTGAACATTGTGTAGAAAGTTGGATCAAGGCGTTGTTTTGTCAAGTAGTTCAAAGAAGTCAAGTTGTTGTTTTTTTCAACCCTAACCTATGTAACATATAATTTTATTTTTTAGAGTTTGAGTTTTTAGTTTAGGCACATCGGCACAAAAAATCACAATTTAGTGTTGCATTCAGTCTTTTCATAAAGAAGATTATGTATCTAAAAATTGCAAAATGATAATTATCAAATGAGAGTCCTCTTGTTTTTAATGTTCATTTACTAGATCTAGATCTAACTTTCTAAAACATTTTCATGACATTTTTTGTAGTGTTAAAAAGTCTCAATGTCCATTCTAGATATAGTATATATATGTCTATGGTCTAGAACCTTAGTGTTTGAGATGTTCTTATGTAAATAAACATCTATATCTCGCTGAATTGCCTCCCTTAAGTATAACTATATATATATATATATATATATATATATATATATATATATATATATATATTACCTCCCTTGAAGTTTTGTATAATAAAAGTGCTTGCATATTGTCTGATTCTTCTATTGTCTCCTCTAGGGGCATGATTGAAAACATATAGCTTCTATTAATGCATGACCGGTAGGACGTAATCATCTTCTTTTTTGAAGTATCGTCTGTATCATATAAGATAAGATAAGACCTCTACAGATCTACAAACTTGACAAACTTTATTACTATTAAATAAAAAATCTCTAAACGTTACTAAAAAAAAATAATTAAAAAAATCACAAACTTCATCTCAAGAAGAACAAAAAGTTTAATATCCATTATCGCAAACACTTATACTCATAACGAACTAACGTCTTGTTCCACCACATGATAACAACTGAATAACTAATCTCTCTCTTTTTTTTCATACCCAGAAATCAAAATATTTAGTTCACATCACGTGCAGACTATTCATAAAAAAGGATATAACTCATTCATACAAAAACAGCAACAAAAAAATAACACATTCACTCTCGCCTTACTTGCCACTGACACATCTTTAATTTAAAAAATTAGGTTCGCTTTCAGGAAACAAAATAGTAGCCGTTGCATCAGAAATTTGAAAGATCTACAATATCATGAAGTTGGATTTTTAATATCTTTTCTAGTTCCTGCGATGTAAACGATCTTCTATAGTTCTCTAACTTTCGTCTCCAACTTTTTCTACGTATTTCTAAATTACGCTTGTTTTACATAATTGAAGGTCTTTTAAAAATCTTGTCTGACATAAACAATGTGACCTAATAACCTGTTCAGCTCTCATTCGCCTATCAGCTCACTAATCTATAGAGAATAGTGTGCAGCAGTGTTGTGTGCTTTCTCGGTTACACTTTGCAATATTCTTTGGAGAAAATGCTAAACAAAATGAGGTGACGCCATCATGAGGGCATTTACACCAGGTTCCGTACCGATAGCAGCATATTTAATACTAGTCGACCGGCGGTGTAGCATACGCCGCTATTTTGCAGGGCCAGCTTTAGGCCACTGCAACCTTTTTGACCGCAATGGGCCTCGCACTATCATAGGACTCGCGCTAATTCTAGGTGTATAAATTATTAAATTAAACCATTTTATAACTTATAACAGATATCCCGTGGCCTCCTGTTGATTTACCAGGAGCTCCTGGAAATCTCCTGAAATTGCAAAATATACGAAAAAGTCCTGGAAATATCCGGAAATTATTGAAATCTTTTGAAAACTCATACAAATGTCCTGAAATATATAGACAAAAATTGTCATTTGGGGTGCCATTCAATATGGAAAACGCCAGTCCTACGCGCGATAAAAAAATGGCATTATGCGATACCCGTAAGTGTGGAATCTAGTGAAAGAAGCTTCTCGCTCCTCAAACTAATGAAGAATTACTTGAGGTCAACAATTTTCGAAGATAGATTGAAACATTTGATAAATCATGCTATTGAGCGTGATCTATGTAGGAAACAGAATTCTTATGACTTCGCTACACGCAGGCTCGTGTAGTAATTCTGTGCGTAGTAAAGAATGAATAAAATTCAAATACGAATATATTTTCTACTATAAACTCTTAATTTTCACTTATTATCCATATCCCTACCCAAACTTGGCCACGCAAAATCCGTTTTGCAAAGGACCCAACAACGGTTGAGTCCGGCCCTGCTATTTAGTGACCGGTTAATACAGAGTAGATTACTTGTTCTCCCCCACCCCTTTTTTTTCTTTGGCCGCTAAAACTACGTGGGGTAGAAATAAAAAAGAGTGATCTTTCCATGACTTCTTGGTCACAACGGTTAAGTTCGGCCCTGCTATTTTGTGACGGGTGACTACTACTTGTTCTCCCCATCTTTTTTTTTTTTCGTATTGTAACTCTAGTCCGTCGGACTTGCAGAAATAAAAGAGTGATCTCTCCTTTACGTGTGTCCAAACTCTTGAGCCACGAAGAGAATTATATATATAGATACGGCGCCTGCTCTCCCGTACAAAAAAAAAAGGAAGTGATGATTGCTACTGAGCTGCTCTATGCGGACGATTGCGCCCTTCCTGCACACACCAAACAGGATCTTCAACTTGCCGTCAATGAATTTGCGTAGGCTGCTGCCTCGTTTGGTCTGTCCATCAACCTAAAAAAAAAAACGGATGTCATGATTCAGAAGTCCTCAATGCACAAGCGGATCCAGAACTTTGGAGTGGGGGGGATTTTTTTCCAAACCCTAACGCCCAGTAAACCCTAACCCTATGCATAAACGTGCGTACAGCATATATATATATATATATATATATATATATTTATTTATTTATTTATTTATTTATTTATAAAGCAGTGTTTCACAACTTTGTGCGAAGAAAAAAAAACAGTCATGTTGAGCCCCTTCTCTTGGGGGTCTGGGGGGAGCGCTGTAAGCCTCCTCAGTGGGGTTCGGGGCGAAGCCCAAACGCCAAAAGCTTGTTTTTTTTTTCTGCATTCTTCACTGCAGAAACGCATTCTCCTGACAATCACAGCTCATTATTTATCAGTGGGGTTCGGGGCAAAGCCCAGACGCCAAAAGCGTTTTCTTGCATTTTTCACTGCTGAATCGCATTCTCCTGACAATAACAACTCATTATTTATCAGTGGGGATCGGGGCGAAGCCCCGACGCCAAAAGCTTGTTTTTTTTTCTGCATTCTTCACTGCAGAAACGCATTCTCCTGACATTTACACCTCATTATCTATCAGTGGGGTTCGGGGCAAAGCCCTGACGCCAAAAGCGTTTTCTTGCATTTTCCACTGCAGAAAAGCATTCTCCTGACAATCACAGCTCATTATTTATCAGTGGGGTTCGGGGCAAAGCACAGACGCCAAAAGCGTTTTCTTGCATTTTTCACTGCTGAAGCGCATTCTCCTGACATCTACAGCATATTACTCATTAATGGGTTCGGGGCAAAGCTTTAACGCCAAAAGCTTTTTTTTTTTTGCATTTTTCACTGCAGAAACGCATTCTCCTGACATGTACAGTTCATTATTCATCCTTTTAAAAAATGTCATTTTTAGCGGCCCTGTAAGGGGAAATAGCCGCTATTAGGTTTGTGCAAAATTTCCGTCTATCACACTCAGATCTCGAAAACTAGAAGAGATATGAAAAATATTATTTCACCATTAAATGCGGCTTGAAAAGTTTAGGTGCAACGGCTACTTTTGGTTTTCTAAAAGCAAACCGTTTAATTTATAAAATTAATTATGCAAGCGATTTTTTAATAAAAATACACCAATTCTAAAACAATTACGTAAATGTAAGGGAGGCAATGTTACAATATGCTAACAAAGATGGACAATAAATGTGTATTTTCAGTATCACCAAGTCAAATATATTTATAAAATGTACAAGAAATATTTACAACAAATATAAATAATTGTTAAAGGTGTTTTTTCTGGTCAACTAGCTGCTAAAATTAAAAGAAAACATTTCTGTTTGTTTATAAAGGCTAATAATGCACTTTGTATGTAAATATCACGCACATTTGTTAAAATGGACTTTTTATGCAGCGACTTTCGTGCAGTAGCGTAACGTCGCAACATGTTATGGTGCTAAACCAATTCCTTAAACTTTTTTAAAAAATCAGATTTTATTTATTTTTTGTTTACTTCCCCCATCCGAATAAAAGAAGCTTATTTTATAAATAACACTAAAGGCTATTGCAAATATGATTTAACCTTTAATTTTTTATTCTGGAATATTGCAATAGTTTTAAGAATCTATAATAGATTGTTCCGGATGTTTTGTGAAAAACAAATCAATGCCAACGAATATTTGTTTGCTCTTCTAACTTATATTAGATTTAATTTCCATGCTTAAACGTTGCAATAAACACATGATCTTTAATACATATTTCATTAACTAGTTGTTCCGGATATTGTTTTATAAAAAATAAATTATGTCAAATGATTGTTTGAAATCGCATAATTGACTAATATTACACTTATATTCTTTGACACTACGTCACTATAGTTTATTTATCAATATCAATTGTTCCGAATTTTAAACTTAAAAGAAAACAAATTTATGTCAAATGACTTTATTTTTTTTCAAAAATATCGACAATAGGTTGTTCAAGATTTTAAAATAAGAAAGTAATTTACTAGAAACAATTATTGAAAATCACTTTTTAGACTTATGTTAAAGTTAATTTTCTTGCAAAACATAATAAAAGTTGTTTAATCAGTAAAGAATGTTCCGGATTTTGTTTTTAAAAAAATCGACCTACATTACCTTAATTTTCTAACAAATCGTCGCCCAAAATGATCCGAATTTTATATGAAAAATCTAATAACGCTAATAAATGTTTGAAATCCCTCTTCTAATAAATAAATCAAATAATTTTCTCATTTACGAAAATTGGTTGTTCCGGATTGTTTATGAAAAATATTTTAACTCTATTTATGTAAAATGGCACTTTTCTCTTACACAACATTCAACTTTCTAGCTAAAACGTTAGAAAATCTAATTATCGTTAATATTATGTTCCGATTTTTAAGGAAAACAACTTCCTAACACCAAAGTATGGTTTGAAAATCTCTCCATAAGGCTATGGTACATCTAATTTTCATAACAGACCATCCCACAAATTTAATTAACGGTATTTGATTAATCTGGAATTCTTATTTTCTCTCACTATAAATATATAAACACCCGGAGCAATCCATTATAGAAACTTAAAACTAATGCGATGTTTCGGAAGGGAAATTAAATTTTTTATCAGATTTTCAATAGCTTTTAGTCTTTTTTTTCTCGCTATTAACATGACGGACAGACAGACTGACAGACAAAACAAAAAAAAAGCGTCTTTAATCCTTATATATATATATATATATATATATATATATATATATATATATATATATATATATATATATATATATATATATATATATATATATATATATATATATATATATATACATATTTAGTCTAACTAGCCCATCAAATGAAATGCTAAAAGAACTCACTCGGTGCACCAATTTCTATGAACCCTCGAGAAACTGCTCGTATAGAAGACATTTTTTAGTCTAACTATGCGTGTGACATAATGTAATTTTTTTCCTTTGAAGTCAAATGGAGTTAATTCTTTAAATGAAATGCTGAAAGATCTCACTCGGTGCACCAATGTCTATAAATACTCGACAAGCTGCTCGTATAGATGACATTTTTTAGTCTAACTAGGCCGTGTGACGTAGTGGATTTTTTTTCCTTTGACGTCATATGGAGTTAATTCTTTAAATGAAATGCTTAAAGATCTCACTCGGTGCACCAATGTCTATGGACACTCGACAAGCTGCTCGTATAGATGACATTTTTTTTATTCTAACTAGGCCGTGTGACGTAGTGGATTTTTTTCCTTTGACGTCATATGGAGTTAATTCTTTAAATGAAATGCTAAAAGAAATCACTCGGTGCACCAATGTCTATGAACCCTTAACAAGCTGCTCGTATAGATGATATTTTTTAGTCTAACTAGGCCGTGTGACGTAGTGGATTTTTTTCCTTTGACGTCATATGGCAAAAAATTCTTTAAATGAAATGCTAAAACAACTCGGTATAGTAATGTTTATTAAACCTCGTAATGTGACTCGCATTTTAAAAAGACATAATAGCTAGATTTAGATCTTATCTAGATTTTTTACACTAGATCTAGATTTTTTACACTAGATCTATACTTTTTTAACACTAGAGCTAGATTTTTTTACACTAAATCTAATTTTTTTTTTACACTAGAGCTAGATTTTTTAAACTAAATATATATTTAAGTTCTAATTAAAATCATTGTAGAATCTAGATCTAGAATTTCTTGGTCTAGTTTAGAATGTTTGTTGTTTTACATGTTTCGGGTGTTCCTTCAGAGTTGTAGTCCAAACCTCACGCTGGACGACGGTGGATTGGAGCGGGCAGGGTTTGAACCTAGGACCAAACGACAGTCCAGCGCGCAAACCGCACTACCAGACAGCCATGATTTAGACTAGATCAAGATCTATAATTTTAATTTCTAGACTCAATGTGTAGATTTTTATTTCTAAAGTCTAGATTGTCAATATTGGACTGTTATAAAATACTAAAACTAATCTACTATTTTAAAATTTAATATTGCAATTAGTCTATTAATTGATTATCTAGTGTTTTTTTTTTTTACATAAATCTTATCTAAATTACATCTACATTATCCCAAATATTTATTTTATATCTAGATCTAGTAGATATAGATAGTGAGAGTGCTACATTAGAAGTTTAATTTAGGTAGATATACATCCTCATTCTAGTTCCGTTTAAATGAAAATGCTCAATACCAAAAAAAATTATCTAAAATCGCTTTTCTGACATATTGTACATATCCGGTAGTTGTCATTCCGTAATGTGTAGGTATATTATCAATAATAGGCTATTAGTTTGTAACCAGTTTGTCATTAGGTTAAGTGCAATGCCTGGTCGTGCGGTTAGCGCGCAGGGCTGATTGTCTCTACGGTCTCGGTTTCATACCCTGCTCGATGCCATCCTCCGTCGACCAGCGGGAGATTTTACAATTTTAAAAAATCTTTATTTACAACGCCAAATGAATCTTTGAAACATTATTACTTTTAACAATCAAAACAAAATCACGTCTTGAATTTTCCCTGCAAATATGCGGATTCGACAGGGATCCGTCTCCCACGGGAGCCGCCTCTGAGTTTGTGTGGCAACACAAACTCTTTTTGTAATCTTGTTAATAATGTTTTACTTAAAAAATATTCTAATATGAATTAGATAGGCCCTTACTACATTGCAAAAACGATTTGAAGATACCCCAAATATTTAGATTAAGGCTATGAAGATCACCGCCGAAAAAAAAATTCGAAAAATATTTTTTTTAAACAAGCTCATTTGTAAGTGATACATTTTGTTCAATAGGCATGATTGTAACTTTGCTTTGTTACAGAACTATAACAAAAAATTTCGGAAGTGGGAGGAGAAATTAAGTGGACCAATTAGATTCTACTCTAAATTTGTTTGCATTTTTTAGGATTGAAGCATAAATTATGAGCTATAGCCCCAAATAGCAGATTGAGTAAAAATTGGAAAAAGGCGACTAGGAAAAGAATATCTGAGTTCAGAACTCATCTCAATCGTTACTCTTCTACTGAATAATTTCGTATGAATTCTAAATTTTCCAAAGCAAAAGCATAACTTTAATAAATTAGAATAAATTCATGTGAAATTACATAAACTCTGTCGCCATATTTGACTATTCTGTTTTAAAACATCATTTTTTCGTCTGGATAGGGGAGGGGCGGTAGAGTGAAAACGATTAATCCTCGCTCCTTTTTATAATTTATGCTAATGATTGCATTTGGCATTAAAGAATAGAGTTGGGGAGACTCGATATAAGAATCTAATTTATAGCATTTATAAATTATATTAGTGAAATTTTTTTTTTAATATTGTAATTTCTTAACTAAAATACAAAAAGAAAAAAAAAGTATTGGTTTGTCCGATGGGCGGAAGGCGATGTATCGACCCTCCCACCTGGTACAACACTTTTTCATTTTATATTTACTAATGATAAAATTTGAGATCAGAGTCTGTGTGCGACATAATATAATAAGGTTACAAAAGACAGTTTGTGTGGAAACACAAACTTAAAATTGGCCCCCGAAGTGGTCCACCCAGGCAGGCTTCAATATTTTCAGAAAAAACATCCGAATGAAATTATATCAGACAAAATGAAAGATAAGAATGGAGAAAGAAGGTTAACAGATCTTGTGTAGTGCCCCAACGGTCCAGCAGATCAAAGGATAGGTGAAAGTGAATGTAAAGTTAATTGTGAACCTGGCCTAACTAGTTCCCATTTCAGACCTTGTGGTCTATAGGGCAGATGATATAAAGTTCATCTGTTTTTGTGGCCTACGGTTAACGAGGGTGTCATGTAGCCAACCGCCTTTACTTTTCCCCAACTAATGTCAGGTACCCATTAGACCAAATATTCCAAATTAAAAATCCCAGTCTTCACCAGGATTCGAACCCGGGACCCCCGGTTCGGAAGCCAAGCGCTTTACCACTCAGCCACCGCGCCACCCTGGTCTAACTGATGTCTTATAATTGATCTAATTTTTTGAAAAGGCTCAATCTCTTATTCGAATCTTCAAAAAAAAATATAAAAAAAAATTACGCAATAAAGAAAAAGGTTCATGAAAATGAAGCTTATAAGATTACTATTCGTTTTAAATTAGGTCTAACTTATAATGCATACTAATTAGCTTTTTCTCTTTAAAAAAAAAATACTTGCATAACTGATTTTAAAAATTACATTTTTCGCTTTCAGAAAAAAAAAAGTAGCCGTTGCATCAGAACTTTGAATGGTCTAAAATATTGTGATGTCCGATTTTCAATATCTTTTCTAGTTTACGAGATCTAAAACGGACAGACATTTCACACAAAACTAATAGCGTCTTTTCCCCTTTCGGGGGCCGCTAAAAATGGGTTAAAACATCAATGTGTACCTTATATTATATAGCTATGCAACTAAAAAAATTTGTTCACAAACTATGATTTCTCCATAAAAATAGGACCGCCCCCCCACTCAGAGGGCTAGAGTGGGGAGGGCAGTAGATGCAATCGCCCCTCCCCCTTACCCCACTGAATCGGCAAAAATACCAGACGGGTAGCGATATAATATAAAAATTATATTTTAATTCAACAAATTTTGTTCACAAACTATGATTTCCCCATGTAAGTATGACCGCCACCCCTCACTCAAAGGGTTTCGGCGGGAAGGGTAATAGTGATTTCTACAAATAAATTGGACTGCCCCCCCCCCCACGCTTAAAAGTTTATGTGGGTGGGGGCGGTATTGATGCCATCGCCCCCTCCCAACACCACCAAATTAGGCAACATATTAGTGGGAGGGGGGGGGGGCGAAAAAAAACTAAAAATAGCTTGAAATATAAATAATTAGTATATATTATTAACATAAGTGATAAATTCGTATACAAAATTTTTTTAATTCTATACTAAAATTCGTTTCCCCCCCCCCCAAGGGGGGGGGTGTAGGCCGAGTGAGAGGGGTGATCGCCAATGCCGTCCCCCCCCCCCAATGGATTCGCCAGTGCCTCAATGGGAACTAATCCAGATCCGAAAATCAATGTGAATGGCCATCTACTTATATTGTTGACCACTTTACCTACTTTTGAAGCACAGTGTCCAACGGTGCGTCACAATCAAGAGAAAAGACAACCGTCTCGCAAATCGTCTCTCAAGCTAAGAATATGCGGAATGGGTCTCTTCACCTAGCAACAAAAGTTAATGCTTATAAAGCAGTGGTGAGAACCACTTGATATGGCTCCGAGACCTGGGTGCTCTATAGAAAGGCATTTAAGGCTCCTCGAACGCTTCCATCAAATATGTATTCGCACCATAATGGTCCAACGCTGGTACGACTACATACAAAAACTGTGTTCTGCTGGAGGCCAATGTGGACAGTGTATAAGCACTAATTTATCGTTCGACAGCTACGCTGGGTCTGACACCTGTCCCGCTTGGGAGACGACCTCATGCCAGAGACGATTTTCTTTGGCGAGCCCCCCGTAACCGCTACAAAGATCAACTCAGGCACCATTTCGTCCTCACATGCACAGAGGAAAATAGCACCATTCTCTTTTTTTTTTTTTTTTTGTACTTTCAATAGAATGGTCCGCATTTTAACTTTAATAATTTGGCCCGTGAATTTTAGCACCTGTTACAATGAATTGAAATGACTCGCATTATAACACCGTTACTCTTAAAAACACACAGACACATACTTTTCGTTCTATGCCCCCCCCCCTCCCCAACCACCAAAAATGATATTCTTCGGCTTCTAAAGGTTTTTATGTGTATGTTGCTTTTTTTTTCTTTCCATTCTATGCATAGTAACGCTTGCCCACAGAGAAATTTTACTTGTGAATTCTATCCCTTACCTCCATGGATATATGTGTGCGTACAAAGTTATAAAATGAGTTTTATGTGTAGGACTCAATAAACATATATCATCGAGACAAAATACATATTTCACTTTCCAGGTGACGTGATTCTTTCTGTAAATGGAGAAAGTGTTGAAAATGACTCCCATCATGATTTGGTTACTAAAATAAAAAAAAGTAGCATAGATTTAAGGTAAGATAAAAATATTTCTTAGAGTTAGGAGAGACGAATCTTGTTTAAAACATTAACCCTGTTTAGCTAATCCAAATGTAAATATATAGCGCACTTTCATATTTTCAAACATTAAAATGGCTGTGAACAACATTAACAACAAAAGATGTGATATTATAATGTAGTGGGAGGGGAGTTGGGCAAGTAGATATAGCTTCTGACAACTAAGGCCAGCACGCATCTGTGCTGACTTGTATAGCTTAGACACTAGGCCATCCGGAAGTGGCAGGTTAAGGTAGATGATACCTGGTCTTCTAAAATTGAGAGCGATGTTCAGGTGGAATTTGTCAACTTAATAAGTCATCTGGTTTGATGTGTACTTTGATTTTAAACTACCCTTCCGCTGCCTTGCTGTATTAAGGCTTCAGAAGAACAGCCTCGAGGAAACTCTGGTTCTAGTTTAGTGAAATAATGACGCTTTTGTCTCCGACATTATTTGGTTTAACTTCGATCGACTTAACCAGAATAAGCAACTAAGCTAGCAGCTTCATGGTCAGGTGTTAAGCTTTTCAATCATTCACGTCAACATTGAACTTCTCGCACAGGATTTAGCTTAATTACTTTATATATATATTGCTCCTTCTGTCTCGAAAGACAATGGGTGCGCCTAGATGAATCCCTTTTTTCGATTTTTTTTCTCGAATCTGGCAGAATTTGTAGTGATTAAACAAGCCAACATTTGAGCGGCAAAGTTTGCCACAGTTCGTGCATGAAAATGCACCTGTTTTAGGACTTTCTGATAGCGCAGATTTCGTTATCATTCTTATGTCTAACGCCACTTCAACCCTTTTGCTTTCGGTGAGGTTTGTACCAGCACTCACAGTCTGTCTCCTTGTTGTCCGATCTTGCGCGATTTCCTTCCACATACTTTCATTAGGCTTTTGATCTTGTCGGTAGAAGTGGTCTGTTTGTAGTACTAGAGAAAATTGTCTGTCCAATTAAACTACGTAAACTACCGAAAGCTATTCCCTAAAACATGCAGAGCACTATACAGTTTGGCAAATTCCTCCTCTATACCATTCCGGTACGCGACGTTTGGTGATGCCTTTTTGGCTACGGCCGTTTTGTCAATGTTTTAGAAAGCACGCAACATTTTGTAATAACATATTTTTCTATATGAAGAAACTTTTTTTTCGATATGAAGAAAAAAAAGGATCGGATTACGGTATTTAAAAAGAAAAAAAAAATATTTAACGATTAAATAGAACGAACTATAACAAATGAGATTCGTATCCGAGGACACGATGAATGGACAATGAATTTAGATGCTCCCGATCCCATAAATTTCAGTTGACCAAGGCATTTTCAGGTAGAGAACAATAAAATTCCCACCCTGCACTTCCAAGCAATTATGGTCCCAACCTGACGTGACCTACACCCCCTCATCTTTTATATTGACAGGTTAGATGGGCAGACAAGCCGTCTTCAAAAATAAAATAACGTAAGCTTAATTAATTACATTTAGTTGTGAAAACTTACCTCGTACATGTATACGATTCACTTATTAAAAAATGTTTTTGTGATTATTTGTATTACTTAGTATTTAGTATTTTTATTGTAAAAAAATAATTAAATAAAAAATAGCGTCCTGAGACATGACGTTAAACTGAGCTTCTCTTCGCTTAGCACTTTAGGAGCTCAAAAGTGCCCTACTTGTTTTTTATAATTGTATCTGCCTCCTCTCTTCCTCGGTCTGCATTCATTACCCATCACTCTCTCTCTCCTTATCTTTAAAATCTCCCTACGTCTTAGACCAGTCCGTTTGCCGTGGACTGCGACGGGTAAGGGGGGATAAAGAGATTCTGGTATTTGAGTAGGTGCCTATCCGAGGATAAGTTACTACAACACAGTACTTTGGCTTAAGTTCCTCTAGACCTGAGGTCATCAACCTATGCTGGAGGGCAGTGGCTAGATGTACCATCGGGAAGCTGCTGTATCGGACAAATGTCCGATGCAGAAGCTGACTGAGTATAGCACCCTGCCGGGCTCATTCTGAACATCAGAATGGCTTGTCTCCTTGTTGGACTCGTTGGCGGATGGGGAGCACAGGTGTCGAACAACCATAAATGTATATGGGCAACACCAAAAAAAAAAATACTTGCCCCAGATTTATGTTTGGGCAAAATACGAAGGTGGTCATATGCACAGAAGAGGGGAAAAGCCTGACAAAGATGAACCCTTTTCTCATTCGCAAGGCACTTAAGGCAGTAGTGGGAGAGCGCAAGAGTGTATCAAAGCTGCACAAATCACCTGAATGTCTCGTAGAAGTTAATAGCAAGATACACTCTGATGGGCTTCTACGATGCAGAAGAATCTGTGATCTCCATGTAGACGTCATGCCACACAAGAGTCAGAACACCAGCAGAGGTGTAATCAGCTGTAGAGACCTGCTGGAATGTTGCGAGAAGGAAATAGTGGAATTAAAGGAGTCACCCATGCCCGGCGCATTACAAGGCGTAGGCGTAGGGATGGTGAGGAACTAGGACACCGCTAGAGTATGTACCTACGAGTTCCAGTGAGGCCCTATATCTCTAACCCCATGAGGTGCTTAAAGTTTCAGGATTATGGACACGGCGCGGCAGATGTGCTGTAGAGGGTCATGAGGAGAAGGGCTGCAGCCCAGTTCAAATGCCCAAGCTGTCACGCTGGCCACTCAGCCTACTCCAAGGACTATCCTGTGGCTCAGTTTCTCCTCGGAGAACCCAGCCAGACACCCCAACTTCTACTGAATTAGGGATTTATCAACTCCCTAGGGAGAAGCCAAACTAAAGTAGAAGATACCTGAAGTGTGGAAGGAGTAAATAGCGTCCGCTTAATCGGAGCAATCTTTCCTCTCCAGAGAGAAAGACTTCCCCAAAAGGTTACAGGAATAAAGGGAAACCCCTCCGGGGGCTTCCAAGGCCTAATAGCTCCAAGTAGGTCATTTAGAATAAGCCATGGATTCCAGGATTGTGCAGTGGAACTGTAGCGACCTTAAGGTCAATTATGAGGAAATGCAGCTACCGATGAACTCGGAGACTCCTGTAGCT
Organism: Biomphalaria glabrata; assembly: GCF_947242115.1. Lineage (NCBI taxonomy): Eukaryota > Metazoa > Mollusca > Gastropoda > Planorbidae > Biomphalaria > Biomphalaria glabrata. The sequence goes on from NC_074726.1 coordinate 17,339,954, forward strand.
GTTTGCCCACAGGATACATTTCTGGAAAACTCGGATATTATTAGTTTTCGCAGTTACAGCACATACTGTTGAAAATGCGGAGAGAGCATCAGGTGGAGTCTGTATCCTTGTGAAGGACTGCATCCCCCATGAGAGGGTAGAACTCTAAACCACACTACAGGCCGTAGTAGCTAGGATACCGGTTAACTCTACACAAGGTTATCACTTGCTCCAGGCGCTCGATTGAATCCAACAGACATTGAGAACCTACCTAAAAGAACAGCTCTTTCGCCCCCATGTAATCCTTGGAGACGTCAATGCCCATAACACTATGTGGGTATCCATTAAAATGAAGCAAGAGGTCGCATATTGGAGGATATCTTTCTCCAACATGATTTATGCATACTTAATGATGCATCACCGATGTACTTGCATCCAGGAACTAGATCTCTCCCTTGCATTGACCTCAGCGTATGCGTCCCTGGACTTCTGGACGATTTTAAATGGTCAGTAAGCAATGATCTACGGGGAAGTGACCACTTCCCAATCATCATTGCTAACAATCTCCCCTAATATGGAACGACCTCAGCGGTGGAAGCTGAATAAAGCAGATTGGGAACGATTCTAAAAAAGATGCTCCAAGGCTGTCACAGAATATATCCTTAATGAACAGAGCCCAGTTGATATTTTTGCTAGCAAACTACTTGATATTGCCCCGACAGTTGTTCCCCTAACCTCCGCAAATCCAAAACGGCTTAGCAAACCATGGTTTGATACACCTTGCAGAACTGCTATTGGCGATAGGAAAAAACGTCTGGCTGCATTTATAAAGAATCCTGGAAAATTCCTGGAGAAATTTTGTTAGCAGTCTGGATGCCAAAACTTCTGCTAAATCGGTTTGGAATGCAGTAAGGCGAATGAAAGGGAAAGAATCAAATGCAATAGGGCATTTGAAAAACCAAGGACGAACTGTTACGTCCCCCAGAGATATAGCTATATGCCTTGCAGCCTCAATAGCAGATAAATCATCCACTGCACACTACAATCCAGAATTCCAAAAAGTCAAAAAAAGGGAGGAAAGACACCCCATTGACTTCAGATCAGAGAACAATGAAGATTATAACAAACCGTTCTCGCTTGAAGAACTGAGGGACTCGCTGGACAAATCGCATGATACGGCGCCAGGAGAAGATGAAATCCACTATCAGTTCCTCAAGCATCTTCCCGAACCCTCATTGGTAACCCTGCTAAAAATCTATAACTGTGTATGGCAAACAGGTGCTTTCCCAAACAGCTGGAGAAAAGCCACAGTTATACAAATACCTAAACCGGGAAGATTTGGGTCTGACCCAGCTAACTACCGCCCAATAGCACTAACAAGCTGCATCTGCAAAACCATGGAAAGGATGATAAACAATAGGTTGGTCTGGTACCTCGAGAGAAATAAAATAATATCCAACTACCAGTGCGGATTTCGGCAGGGGCGGACAACTGACCATCTGGTAAGGCTGGAAGCTTTCATCAGAAATGTACTCCTTAGACGAGAACATCTAGTAGCTGTATTCTTTGATATAGAAAAGGCCTATGATGCAACCTGGAAACATTGCATTCTACGTGACCTGGAGCTTATGGGGCTTAAGGGACACCTTCCCTGCTTTGTGGGAGAATTCCTGAAGGACCGGAAATTTCAGGTCCTAGTGGGCAACTCCTCTTCTGACACGTATGACTAGGAAATGGGTGTACCACAGGGCAGCATTCTCTTTGAAACCATATTCAACATAAAAATAAACAGTATTATAAAGACTCTGTCCCCTGGCATAGAGTGCTCTTTGTATGTTGATGATTTTGTCATTTTCACACATGGAAAAAACATGAATACTTTAGAAAGAAAATTACAATTATAAATTCAAAATTGGGCAAACAATAATGGCTTTAAATTTTCGGACTCCAAAACAGTTAGTATGCATTTTTGTAATTTAAGGGGAATCCACCCAGACCCTGAACTACTTTTACACAAAAAGAAAATCCATATTGTGAAAACTACAAAACTTTTAGACCTCACCCTAGATTCCAAATTTAATTTTCTCCCCCACATTAAGGAACTTAAGAAGAAATTCCAAAAGTCATTAATCATACTCAGAGTACTCAGCCATACGGACTGGGGAGCTGACAGAGATACCTTGCTGCTTCTATATCAGAGTCTATTCCAATCCAAGTTGGACTACGGATCCATAATATATGGAGCAGCTAGGAAATCTTAACTAAAAATACTGGAACCCATACAAAATGCTACCCTGCGTCTCTGTCTCGGCGCGTTTCGTACATCACCAATCCCAAGTATCCACGTAGAGGCTGGAGAACTCCCCATGGACATAATAATGAAAAAGCTTGCAGTATATAGTCAAGCTAAAATCCAACCCCACGAACCCTGCTTTAAACTCCATATTTAACCCTACAGATGTAGAACTATACAATCGAAGGCCTAACGTTATAAAGCTGTTGGGCCTTCGAATGAGAGAACCCATCCAAAATTTAACCCCACCCATCGACCAAATCTCTAAAATAGAAATCCCACAGAACCCTCCTTGGTTGATGATTAAACCCAAATTAAATGTATCCCTCCTTAATTTCAAAAAAAAAATTCAGACCCAAGCATACTACAAGTCCACTATAGGGAACTGCAGGAGAGCTACGGAAATTGTGGCACCATTTACACTGACGAATCCAAAATGGATGGAAAGGTCGCGTGAGCCTGCTCCTTTCGAAACAAAACAATCTCCCGTAGACTCCCTGATGGATGTTCCATCTTTACGGCCGAATTACATGCAATATCGCTTGCACTAATGGCTGTCAAAGCATCAGAAAGAAGAAAATTTATCATATGCTCCGACTTAAAATCTGCATTGCAAGCTTTGGGGCGGATGAAGACTGACATTCCATTGGTACATAAGAGCATAAAGCTGTTGGACCAAATAACAGCTGACCATAGGGATGTCACCTTCATCTGGATCCCCTCCCATGTGGGCATAGAGGGAAACGAAACCGCAGACAGAGAAGCAAAGAGAGCCCTAAATCAAGCGGTGCCAGGAACCCGAATTCACTGCTCGGACCTGAGACAGAGTATTGCCTCTGCCACCTATCGAGAGTGGCAGGATCGGGTGGGAGGATGAGACCCAACAACAAACTCAAACAACAGATTGTGGCGGATGTCAGGTGGCGGTCCACATCTAAGGGTCTGACAAGGCGTGGTAGCACGATTGTGACGGACCTCGTGTATGACGTGTATGAGTGGCTTGTTTGATGTCTAGGGGATGATTATTTTTGAATTGACACACACTGGTCCATCAGAGATAAATCGGGAGCAGACACGCAACGAGACAAACAATGGAGAAAGATACAAATGTTGAAAAATTAAAGAATATTTATTTACACAAATGTACAAGGTAGAATAAAATAGGGGAGGGGATTTGCATCTATCTCGTTAGCAATATTGTATCATCATACTAAGCACTTAATTAGAGAGTAGGTCACTTTCGTCCTCTGCACTTAGCTGGTTGCCCTACTGATGTCGCAGCTGGCTGTGATCCTGGCGGGAAGTCTTGCAGCTAGAGGTGGCGCCCTAGCGGGTAGAGGGTCGCCGTTGATACAGTTCTTGTGGAGTCTCAATCCAAAGTTTTGATATCTGTAATGGGCACAGTAGGGCGGGTGGCCGGCTACCGTGGGCACAAGGGTGCTTTGGACAGAGCTGATCTGCCGTGGGCAGCATCGTTAGCAGGATAAGTTCAATGAGTTGCGGAGATTTGGTGAAACTATGACGTCTCTCACAGACACGTGGTCTAGGGGAACGTCGTGTCTAGTAGATTGACAAGTGGACTGTCAAACATAGCGCCAAGTAGTAGAGCCTAATAGGCAGGTAGGTTAATAGGCAATTGAGTCTTGTCAAGTGGTCAGATGACACTGGATAGTAAAACCAAGTAAATAGTATCCAATAGTCCGATCCAATAAAATAGACACCTGAGGGAGGCTGCGGATAAACAAAGACAAGTTAGGACATGTCTCTCATGCATCTAATCGATGCCCTCGACTGAGGTGCATTCGTCAGATTGGTGAATTCGCTTTTGAGTACAATGGGGAGATGATGACAAAAGGGATTGGGAAAATAGATGGCTGATTATAGCAATATAAAATCTACATAGTAATGGAGATAATAATCTCAATTAGACAACATAAGTTGGAAGAAAAAAAAGGGCGGGGAGAATCGGACGGTGGTCAGCGACCATGACGGTTTGTTTACATATGGCCGTCGGCCATAAACAATGGAGCGAATTTGAATGGAGACAGAGCGTCCGTTCAAGGGGCGCGACTCTCGTTGAAGTAAAATGAGTAAAGGGGAGATAATTCATTTCTTTTTTCTAAGCGCAGTATTAGTGCGCTAGTAAAATTATCAAGGCGGTCAGCCGAGATAAAGGGAATAAAATAAGGTGTACAAATATATACATGGTTGCATCAACGATCAATTGAGCCACGTAGATTAATAGATTAATGCAATACATAAATATATAACTTTGCAATGTTTATGTTTCCTACTTACGACAGTGGGAAATACACAATGCACTAATTAAACATATATGAAATAAGTAAAATACACATAATAATACCCAGTGAGAAATATACACAAAGTAATTAAGATGGAACTGTGATTAAGTTCGGCTTACCACCAGGTACTCCTATAGAAGTAAGAGTGAATGAAATAGTCCAGACTCGACTGGTCAGCGAAGAGAATAAGTGACGGAGTGAGTCTAACTCGCCTTATTCTAGCTTATAAAGGTCCGGAAGAAATGGGCGGAAACAGGAAACGCGATAGGCTAAGGATTATCTCTCACGTGGGTAAAGTCCGACGAAAGTTGCACCTTGGAATGTTCAAGAGGCGTGGTGACACGAATAATCTCCTTGATCAAAGAGAGACATGGGTGAGGTCGAAGAAATAATGAAGCGTTTTCCATCTTAGGTGGCGTCAACCGTGACCGTCGGACATCCGGCGCGTAAGACCAAAGTAAGTGACTGTGTGTTTATCTTTCCTCCGGTTAAGTGGAGATAAGCGAAGAGTCGTGGCCTTGTCGCCAAGGTGGTGGACTTAGTCTAGCGGAAAGTGGTGGAGGTTGGTAGTGAAATCGGGACCAAAATAAGAAATAATTAAAATAAAATATATAAATAATAATAATTAATGCTGTGATAAAATTGAGTGACTTTTGACAATGACCATGCTACAATACATACAGGACTTAGGATTGGCCACACCTACATCACGCTCTCCGTTGTGCTGAAGAGAGAGGTGCCCCCACTTTGTGAGTACTGTGACTCTCGTCTCACCGTGGAACATATCCTCATTGACTGCCCCAGATATCAGGATATTAGGGGACAATTTTTAGAGCACACAACTTAAAAACACTGTTCGATAGTGTCGACCCTGGGAAGGTACTGGGCTTTGTCCGGGAGGTGGGGTTGTCTACGAAAATTTGATTTGTGAAATTGTGAACATATAATATTTACAAAAGATTTTTACTAAATTATTAAACTTTTACTAACTTTATTAGTTTAACTGTGAATAGACCTTGCTTTTAATAATTTAACACAAATTTGAAGGTTAATTTTATTATATAATGAAATCAATGGACCTTCTTTTGTATTTTTATGTGTCAAAGTAAAAAGCTATCTGCGCAAAGTGTATTTCTTAAAATTAGATCTAGATCTAAATCCTTTCGATCTTTTCTCATCTCAACGTTGTAAACAAAGCCTTGATCCATAAATACTGTAGCTTTAATAGAGTCAGACAACTTTTTTTTTTGAGGGTCTTAAGTCTGTTTAGGGCTACAATACATACACTACGGTCAAAGTTAGTACCCAAGGAACATTCCTGCCAAGTTTTATCAAGATTGGTCAAACGGTTTTGATTTCTATTCGTTACATACATACATGCATACATACATACGCCTTACATTCTACTTTATATAATAGATTTACAAAACGATCATCCAGATACCCATTCTATCTCCCCCACCTCTTTCCAACTGGTCTAGACGAGTGATAGGATCATAGCGTATTGAGAAGAGAAAGCTAAAAGCATGAAATTGCGATAAAAAAAAAAAACAATTGGTAAAAATATTTCTAATCGCACAGATTTATTAGCGGCCCCCGTAAGGGGGAAAGCCGCTGTTATATTTGTGCAAAATGTCCGTTTGTCACACTCAGATCTCGAAAACTAGAAAAGAAATGAAAAATATTTTTTCATCATGCGATGCAGCTTGAAAAGTTTAGTTGCAACGGCTACTTTTGGTTTTCTAAAAGCAAACCGTTTAATTTATAAAATTAATTATGCAAGCGTTTTTTTTTTTCATAAAAATACACCAATTCTGAAACAATTACATAAATGTATGGGAGGTAATGTTACAATATGTTAACAAAGAACGACAATCATTTGCGTATTTTCAGTATCACTAAGTCGATTATATAAATATTAGTTAAAGGTGTTTTTTTTTCTGGTCAACTAGCTTTTAAAATTAAAAGAAAACATTTATGTTTCTTATAAAGGCTAAAAATGTACTTTGTATGTAATTATCACGCACATTTGTTAAAATGGACTTGATACTCAAATTTTATTTATTTTTTGTTTAGTGACCACATCTGGATAAAAGACGCTTATTTTTATGCGTTTTGTTTGCCGATCGGTCTGTCTGTCACGTTTAGATAACAAAAACAACTCAAAAAGCTATTGAAAATCTGATTTAACCTTTAATGTTCCTTCCGAAACATCTCAAAAGTTTTAAGTATATAAAATAGATTGTTCCGGATGTTTTTGTGAAAAAAAAATCAATGCCAAGCAATGATAGTTTGCTCTTCTAATTTATATTACATTTAATTTCCATGCTTAAACGTTGCAAAAACATATGATCAATAATGTGTTGCTCTGGTTTTTATTGTAAATAGCATATAAATGCTAAATGAAAATCTCTACTGACTTATATTTCATTAACTATAAAGTCGTTCCGGATATTGTTTTATACAAAATAAATTATGTCAAATGATTGTTTGAAATTGCATAATTGACTAATATTACACGTATATTCTTTGACAATACGTCACTATTGTTTATTTATCGATATCAAATTGTTCCGTATTTTCAACTAAAAACAAATGTATGTCAAATGACTTTATTTTTTCAAAAATGTCGACAATAGGTTGTTCAGGAATTTCAAAAAAGAAAGTAATTTACTAGAAACGATTATTGAAAATCATTTTTAGACCTATTTTACAGTTAATTTTCTTGCCGAAACATACTGTTACGACCCTATTGGCGGCGCAAAAGGGCTAACTCAGGCTCAGCTGACACACACGTGAATCACTCAGGTCAGCGGGGCCATGGACAAGGGACAGTACTACGATTACACGCAAATATGACCAATGTTATGGTGATGTGATCGAAAGCCTGCGTGTACGAGTGACACAGTGTGTAGGAAAGCGGCAGTTCAAGACCGGAGAGCGTCGAGACCGGGACTGTTAGTCGGCTATGAAGTCGGTCCTGGTCGAGTCCTCATGTGTTGATGTACAAGTCCAGAAAGAGAGACAGTAGAGTTTTGTACGGTGATGTACAGAGTGACATTTCAGTTGTTGATGTGTTTGATGCCAATTGTCTAGTATTGGCTGTTATCTACTTATTCACTCATTATTAAAGTACCCGATATTGTGGAGCTCTTGTTGTCAAGTTCTTGATGTGTTGATGTGTTGTGTTGAGTTTTAGCAGTGTTTACGGAAGGCCGGATTAGGAAGAGAGATCGTAACAATACCAAAAGTTATTTAATCGGTAAAGTATGTTCCGGATTTTGTTTTGAAAAAGAAATCGACCTACATTACTTTAATTTCCTTACAAATCGTCTCCAAAAATGTTCCGAATTTTATATGAAAAATCTACTAACGCCAAATAATTCTTTGAAATCCCTCTTCTAATAAACAAAAAAAAAGAGAGAATGTTCTTCTCATTTACGAAAATTGTTTTTTCCGGATTTTTTTAGAAATTTTTTTAACTTTATTTATGTAAAATCGCACTTCTCTCTTACACTACATTAAATTTTTTAGCTCAAACGTTAGAAAATCTAATTATCGTAAATATTATGTTCCAAATTTTAAGGAAAACAACTTCCTAACACCAAAGTATGGTTTGAAAATCTCTCCCCAAGGCTATGGTAGATTTTATTTTCAAACGAGACTATCCCAAAAATTGTAATTAACGGTATTTGATTCATCTGGAATTTTTATTTTCTCTTACTATAAATATATATTGCCATGTTTCGGAAGGGAAATTAAATTGATTTTCAATAGCTTTTAGTCTTTTTTTTTTTCGATAATAACATGACGGACAGGCAGACTGACAGACAAAACGCACAAAAATGCGTCTTTAAACCTTATATATACATACATCATACATACATACATACATACATACATACATACATACATACATACATACATACATACATGGGCGTAGCCAGGGGGGGGGGTTGGGGTTCAACCCCCCCCCCCCCCCGAAATGAAATCCCCCCCCCCCTTTGGGGGTGGGATCGGAATTTAGTGAATGATTTTTTGCTTTGATTTTGTTTATTTTAGGAGAGATTTTAATACTAAACCATCAATTGCCCCAGCACAACCAATGGGGTTTTGAGTTTAAAACCCCTAACCAGGGGGTTTTGAGTTTAAAACCCCCTACCAGGGGTTTTGAGTTTTAAACCCCCTACTTGGGGTTTTTGCAGTTAACCCCCCCTCTTCTATAAAACAAAACAAAAATGCAAACGAAAATCCCCTAATTCCAAGAGCACAGTTAAGGGAGATTTTGATTTTAAAACCCCCTCCAAAATTTACGATAAACCCCCTCTTCAATATAAAAAAAAAGTTAATTACGCACTCAAAATGTTATGTGCGTAGCTAAATGGGTTTTGACTTAGTTTTTAGTTTAAACCCCACTTCAGCGGGGTTTGAAGGTAAAAAATACCTCTTTAATAATTAAAACAAAGCAAATTATACACTCAAAATGTTTTGAGTGTAGTCAAAGGGGTTTTGAGGCTAAAAAATACATCTTCAGTGTAAGAAAAAAAGCAAATTACGCACTCAAAATGCTATGAGCGTTGCCAAAAGGGGTTTTGAGTTTAAACCCCCATTCAGAGGGGTTTAATGCTAAAAATACCTCTTCAATATAAAAAAAAAGGAAATTACACACTAAAATTATTTGAGCGTAGCCAATCCAATCAGGGGTTTTGAGTTTAAACCCCTCTTCTACAGATGGCGTTTGTTTAAAGTTTAAAACCCCTCCAGATGATTTTGAGTTTAAGATCCCCCTACAGAGCATTTTGAGGTGGAAAACCCCCAAAAGATGATTTTGACGATAAAACTTCTCTTTTCGATATAAAATCTAAAGCAAACTACAGTCACTTAATTCCAAGAGCGTATTCAAGAGTGGTTACACATTTTTACCATTGGCAGGGCTCCCTTAATAAAGTGTAGTGAATAGTCATCTGCCGAAATTGAAAAACACTAAATGTGGCTCAACAAAGATGGCTAAGACAGATTTTAGTAGTCAGTTATAGAGATCGGGTTTAAATCAAGGAAATCCTATGCCGAACTGGGAGTCGACCCTTTAGTAAGATTGTGAGAGAGCGACGCATGAGGTTTGCGGGACAGGTTCTCCGACAAAATGAATTACGCATAAGAAGAGTTGCAATGATATCCTTGTACAACTTGACGCCACTCATTCATTGAGGTCCTCATGGCAGGTGGGAAGAGGCTTCAGACATTACCAGTGACAGAATTTTACGGAAACAGCTTGACGTCAAATGCTCCGAACGGCGCGGTAGGGTCTTAGTCAGTAAGAATAGCACATTAGGTTTTTGAAATAAAACATTTTAATAGCAGGGAAATGCACTGTAGATACCTCAGAATATGCATTTTGTTGGCTTTCAATACCAGAAATAGTGCTTGGCGGCGGGGCATCGCCCCGCGCTAGCGCTCCCCAGGCCCCATTGCTAGTAATGGCAGGGAATCTGCAATTTTATGGAAACAGCTTGACGGCATATGTGCCAAACGGCGCGGGAGGGTCTAAGTCAGTAAGAATAACACATTAGGTTTTTGAAATAAAACTTTTTAATAGCAGGAAAATGCACTGTAGATACCTCAGAATATGCATTTTGTTGGCTTTCAATATCAGAAATAGTGCTTGGCGGCGGGGCTTCGCCCCGCGCTGGGGGAGCTCCTAGCGCTCCCGCAGACCCCCTTGCTAGTATTGGCGGGGAATCTACAATTTTTTCACTAACTCATGGAAGAACCTATTCTAAGGCACAATAAACGTCTTCCGAAAGAATGAAGGGTCAGAATGCAATAAAGATTATGTACACGCACACACACACACACATAAATACATATAAAAAAAAAAATTCGCGGGGTGGGGGGGGGGAGAAAAAAATCCCCACCCCCAAAACTCCCCCCCCCCCCGAAAAAAAATCCTGGCTACGCCCATGCATACATACATACATACATACATACATACATACATACATACATACATACATACATACATACATACTTAATCTAACAAGCCCATTGTGATAAAAGAATTATTTTTTTGACGTAATATGTAGTTAATTCTTTAAATGAAATGCTAATATAACTCAGTGCACCAATGTATATGAACCCTGGAGAGCCTGCTCGTATTGATAAAGACATTTTTAGTCTCACTAGGCAGTGTGACGTACTGGATTTTTTTTCTTTTTTAAGTCATATGGAGTTAATTCTTTAAATGAAATGCTAAAAGAACTTACTCGGTGCACTAATGTCTAAGAGCCCTAGACAACCTGCTGGTATTGATGACATTTTTTATTCTAACTAGATCATTGTGACGTAATGGATATTTCTGTCCTTTGACGTAATATGTAGTTAATTCTATAAATGAAATGCTAAAATAACTCGGTGCACCAATGTCTATGAACCCTCGAGAGTCTGCTCGTATTGATAAAGACATTTTTAGTCTAACTAGGCCGTGTGAAATAGTGGATTATTTTCCTTTCTCGTCATTTGGAATTAATTCTCTAAATGAAATGCAAAAAAAACAACTCGGTATAGTAATGTTTATTAAACAACGTAATCTGTCGACATAATAGCTAGATTTAGCTCTAATCTAGATTTTTACACTAGATCTAGATTTTTTTACACGAGCTAGATTTTTTAAACTAGATTTAGATTTATATTATAATTAAAATCATTGTAGATTCTAGATCTAGAATTTCTAAATCTAGAATTTCTAGGTCTAGTTTAGAATTTTGTTGTTTTACATGTTTCGGATGTTCTTTCAGAGTTGAAGATGTTTACTTTCTAGTCCAAACCTCCGACAGAACGACGGGGATGGGAGCGGGCAGGGTTTGAACCTAGGGGACCATCGATAAATCCAAACGACAGTCCGCACGACCAGCGCACAAACCGCACGACCAGGCAGCCATGATTTAGACAAGATCAAGATCTATAATTTCAATTTCTAGACTTAAAGTGTAGATTTTTATTTCCAAATGTCTAGATCAATTTGGCACTGTTATAAAATACTAAAACTAATCTACTATTTTTAAATTTAATATTGCATTCAGTCTATTAATAGATTATCTAGGCCTTTTTTTTTTTTACATAAATCTTATCTAAATTGTATTCCAAATGTATATTTTAGATCTAGATCTAGTAGATATAGATCTTAAGAGTGCTAAATCAGAAGTTTAATTTAGGTAGATCTACATCCTCATTCTAGTTCCATTTAAATGAAAATGCCAATAGCTCTGTTGGTAACTGTGCTGGGACAGTTGCCGAAGTACAAGCTCGATGCCTTGTTCTTTTTTTTTTCAATAACAAATCAATACCAAAAGATTATCAAAAACCGCTCGTCTGACATATTGTTACGAATCTCACTATCCAGGCTCTCTGCAAACTGCACCATACACCACCAACTTAAAGAACTTGACAACTCTGGGCTTGAAAATAACGTAATAGTTTAATGTCAGTAAATAACAGCCAATACTGTACAATTGGCAGCAAGTAACACAAGACTGTACAAATATCTCTCCGCCGTATCAACTCTTGCACTGGTCTCTCTGTCTCGTCTCGGACTTGAACTGAGCCGTTGTAACGAACTGTAGATCGGGAAGTTGTGACTGACTGGTCTCTGATACCTTCGCTCTTTATATAGGGTCCCTACTGGCCTTCTAGAACCGGACAGAACGCCGCTCGACGTTTCTAGGTGGTCAGATGACTACAATTCTCGTGACGCTCCTGAGCTCTGTTCACGTCGGCGATCCTTCCCGAACTGTCCTGTTGACACTCGACTCGGCTGACAGTCGTAACTCGTCACGGTTGACCGCTCGTCTAGCGCTGGCCTGGGGCGATTTGCGTCGGCTGACTACACACACACCACTACCCCCATCTGTGCCACCACCAGGTTTATAACAATATTGTTCATATCCGGTAATTGTCATGCCGTAATGTGTAATATATCTCTTTATCAACGCCAAATGAATCTTTAAAACATTATTACTTTTGACAATCAAAACAAAATCACGTCTTGAATATTCCTTGCGAATAGGCGGATCCGACAGGGATCCGACTCCGACGGGGGCCGCCTCTGAGTTTGTGTGACAACACAACAAAAACTCTCACAAACTGTTGTGTGACAACACAAACTCTCTTTGTTATCCTGTTATTGTTAGTCTATATCTAGTACAAATTTTATTACATGACTGATCCACAGTAATTGATACACTTAATGTAAGTTTTATTTTTTTTATTACTTTTTGTTTTAGTTTTTTTTTTTTTTTAGTTTTTTTTTCTTTGTTTTGTTTTTTAGCGGCCCCCGAAAGGGGAAAAGACGCTATTAGTTTTGTGCGAAATGTCTGTCCGTCCGTCCCGTTTAGATCTCGTAAACTAGAAAAGATATTGAAAATCCGACATCACAATATTTTAGACCATTCAAAGTTCTGATGCAACGGCAACTTTTTTTTTTCTGAAAGCGAAAAATCTAATTTTAAAATCAGTTATGCAAGCAGTTTTTTAAAGAGAAAAAGCTAATTTGATCTAGTATGCAATATAAGTTAGACCTAAATTAAAACGAATAGTAATCTTGTAAACGTCATTTTCGTAAACTTTTTTTATTGCGAAAATGTGTTGTTGTTTTTTTGAGCACGTATAAGAGATTGAGCCTTTTCAAAACAATTACATCAATTATAAGACTTCAGTTAGGCCAGGAGAGGCGCGGTAGCTGAGCGGTAAAGCGCTTGGCTTCCAAACCGGGGGCCCCGGGTTCGAATCCTGGTGAAGACTGGGATTTTCAACTTCGGAATCCTTAGGCGCCTCTGAGTCCACCCAGCTACAGTGGGTACGAGATATTAGTTGGGGAAAAGTAAAGGCGGTTGGTCGTTGTGCTGGCTACATGACACCCTCGTTAACCGTAGGCCACAAAAACAGATGAACTTTACGTCATCTGCCCTATAGACCACAAGGTCTGAAAGGGGAACTAGTTAGGCCAGGTTCACATCTAACTTTGCATTCACTTGCACCTATCCTTTGATCTGCTGTACCGTTGGGGCACTACACAAGATCTGTCAACCTTCTTTCTCCATTCTTATCCTTCATTTGTCTTTGATATAATTTCATTTGGATGTTCTTTCTGAAAATATTGAAGCCTGCCTGGGTGGACCACTTCGGGGGCAGTTTTGAGTTTGTGTTTCCACACAAACTGTCTTTGTAATCTTGTTGTTTTAGTGTTTAAAATTAGAATTTTTATCATTTGAATTTTTTAAGCTTCTCATTTAATGGTAGTCTTAGGGTAAATGATTTTTAGTCTTGATGAGGATGGATAGACACAACATGGTCTGAAATGTGCAGATATTCCACATAACTAAAACCATTACTATCGATACTATTATAACCCTGCCATGCAGACCGACATAAAAAGGAAATAAAGAGGATGAGCTCAAGGCAGACGTTGTTCTATGTATTTGTAATGTCTTCTTGTAATAAAACACCTGTACCGTATTTTCTAAGATAAGATATAGGTGAGTTGCTTCCCTTAACTTATTACATTGGTGTTAGAAGTGGGATAATAGGCGACTCAACGAGAGGAGGTAGGATTCGATCTCAATGGCAATGGCATCTTTGAAACAACTAGACCAACTCTTAATTTTAGAGCTTAAAGCAGAAACTTCGTTACCGACGTTAGGAGCTTGGTGGTTGCAATAAAGAGCTCTCCGGCAAGCTCTGATCGATGAAGAAGAAGAGCCGGAAATTGAACCGGAGATTTTTTAGCGCTCCTTGGCAAGATCCAGAAAGATATTGATGCTATGCGTGAACAAATTAACAGGATGGGGAACAAGGTAGATGAAAGTGTATTGCAACGAAGCGAAGTGTGGAATAGACTTGTTGGTGAAGGAGCAGTTGCCTGTAGACTCTTTAGTTAAGGAGAAGTTACATGGTCAGGTCTGTGGCTACACAAACAGTGGTGACCAAGACGCTGGGGATAGGAGCGCCGTCTGTGACTGTCTTGTGGGCAAGTCTTGCGGGTGTGACTTTCAAGACGAGAAACGTGATAACCATTGCTGGGACGATCTCAATGGGATGTGCCGAACCGAAAGGACAGAGACAAGTCTGTAATGCGCCCGAAGCATTTTTTCCTGGTGTATCTGCAACGAGTACCTCAATGAGTCTGACAGATCAAGAGAAAGTTGGGTCTGCGTCCAATCCTGTGCTGTGGATCTTAAATACCTCTGTCTATCTGTCAGGTAAACTCGAATCCTGATAACTGCACACTGGTGTTTAACAAGAACTGTATGTGCGTCGCCTCAAATATGGAGACATCTGCAAATGTTTGGCAGAGAAGATACCTGCAAATGTGTGGCAGAGACTATACCTGCAAAAAGTATGGCAGTGGAGATACCAGCAAACTGCTTGTTTGTCTTCCTGTGGGACTACAAATCTACAAGACGTCCATGGAATAAGTCTGTGGACTTGGCCTCTTAGAACAACTGCCCTAGGAACTACAGGGATCGCCACTACCTCCCTTTGTGTTAAGTGGCTGGCAACCATGACCTCCACTATCTCGCCCTGTGTCAGCTGGCTGGCATCAGCGGCAATTGTCATGATGTCGAAGCAGTGATCACAATATCGTCTCGAGAGCATCCTGGTCAACTTGAGGAAGAAAAAGCGACGGCCGCAGAAAACTCATCAGATGGTTTCATGGGGAACACGATCACTGCCGTCTGTGGCTTCCACCGTTCAACCTTCACCTGAACTACCAAACTCCACGAAGAGCGCTAAGAAGGGGGCAATGTTATAACCCTTCCATGCACACCGCCATCCAAGCTAGTGCAGAAGGTGCATACTGTTATAGACTAGACTGAGAAGGATGTTTACATTAAGAAGAGGATAACGGAGTTTCGCCCAAGTCTAGGACTGATAAAGAGAATGTCTTCTTGTGATTAAACATCTGTATATCGTTGAGTTACCTCCCTTAAGTTATTACAAGTTACATATTGTGCCTGCACTTTGAATGAAAATTGTGCTAAATAAGCTATACTATCTTATTCATTTTAGTTGGTTTACTTAATTAGAAATATAAAAATATGTGTAAGTTTTTCGAAATATCTTTCAGATTAGCTGTCCTGTTTGAAAACTGCTGCACTAAAATAGATTTACAAGATCGCTGTATTAAATTGAAGGTTAGCGTTACTTTTTTCCGTCAAATCGTATCTTTCACCATTCAATATAAATTAAACATTTAGCACTTTGTTTACTTGCCGATTAATTTATTTTTGCCAGTACAGAAAGCCACGTAGTTTTTATAGTATGTGCACAGTAGATTTTGCCAAGAGGGAAAATGTACAGACCATAGACTTATATATACTTTATCTAGACTGGACATGGAAATTTTTTAACACTACAAAAAATGTCTTGAAAATATTTTAGAAAGTTGGATCAAGGCGTTGTTTTTGTTTTGTAAAGTTGTTAAAAGAAGTAAATTTTTTTTTCAACCCTAACGAGAACTCTCGTCTCATAATTATTATTTTGCAATTTTTAGATACATAATCTAGAAAGATCTATGTAATCAATCTATTTAAATGTACATAAGATGATTTAAATCAACATGAATTATTTCCATCTAGGATTTTTTTAATATTATCTCAATGGAAACAAACAGGAAATGGCTTTGTTTCATATATTTGCGTGAATATCTGAGAAATGATTTTGCGTTATTTCTTAACTTTAAAAACTAAAGATCATTACTTTTCTAAGACAGAAAAGATTGATTGCAGCGACTCCCTTAGAGCCTGAAAAAAAGAGTTTACGTACATAAAAATCTATATATGTATAGATCTGTGAATCGATCAATCGCGGATAAAAATTTATTTCCGGTTTCCAGTCTAGATCTATATTATAAAGTAGAATGTGAGGTGTATGTATGTATGTATGTATGGATGGATGGATGTTACTTATAGACATCAAAACCGCTTGACCAATCTTGATAAAACTAGGCAGGAATGTTCCTTGGGTACCAACTTAGACCGTAGTGCGTAGTGTATGTATTGTAGCCCTAAAACAAACTTAAGACCCTCAAAAAAAATAAAGTTGTCCGACTCTATTACAGCTATAGTATTTTATGGATCTAGGCCATGTCTACAATGTTGACATAAGAAAAGATAGAAAGGATTTAGACCTAGATCTAATTTTAAGAAATACACTTTGCGCAGATAGTTTTTTACTTTGACACATGAAAATACAAAAGAAGATCGATTGATTTCATTATATAATAAAATTAACCTTCAATTTTGTGTTTCAAAAGCATTTTTTACATAAATTAGTTCCTGATATCTGTGACTACAGATTTCCTGACGAACATTCTTTCATTAGACAATACCGTAATGAATCGCGTACTAAAAATTATTTCGTTTAATTGTTTACTTTATATCCCATCCCTAGATCTAAAACTCTAATCTTCTTATCTTCTTATATAATACAGACGTTACTTCAAAAAAGAAGATGTTTACGTCCTACGCGTCATGCATTTAGTCATGCATATTAACCAATGACTTAAATTCTGCCAAGTCACTGGTTTTCCTGGCTAGCTCAGGCAACCCATTCCATGCTCTAATAGCACTAATCCAACTCTAAGATGATAAAACTTCTCTTCGCACAGATAGTTTTATACTTTAACACATAAATATATTAATTAAAGTCCATTCATTTCATATTTTGATCAAATAAACATTCAAATTTGGTTTTCTAAAGCTACATTCGTTTACGAAAGCTGCGAAGCCGAGTTGAGATTGGCCTAGATCTATATTCATTCATGAATCGCGTACTAAAAATTATTTCGTTTAATTGTTCACTTTATAATCCCATTTATTTAACAAAGCTATCGCTCTTTTCGTTTTTAATAGATAAGAATGTATCGGCTTCGGGTAAACCCATTTTCTCAAAACTAATTTTATTTTCGTAGCGAAAGAGAAATAACGTGAAAGGATCATTAGCTACGTTTAACATACATCTAAATCCAATCCACTAGATTATTCAAAAGCAAATGTTTTAATTAAAAAAAAATGGATTTAAGCCTATTAGCTATTTTGATTTGATAGCTTCATTCACACTATTTTTACATTGACACATTCGCTTTACTTATTACATTATTATTTCGTTTAATTGTTTACAAAACACTCTCAGTGACTATATCGAAAGTAATGCGCAAATAAAGACCCGCGGGTCGCGGGTAACATATGTCTAGTATAATATATAAGTCTATGATGGTACAGACTGTCTCTTTCAAAACTG